>NW_021704339.1:18409-24769 GCF_003719485.1 Trypanosoma conorhini | reverse complement strand
GCTGTGTAAACCGCAACGCTGTCGTTGTTTCGTTGCGCTCTAGTTCCTTTGTTTCATTCTACCTGTTACGGCGTTCCCTTCTTGCTTTTGTCCCCCTGATTTGATTTTCCTCTCATCCTCTCCCTTCTTGTGGTCATTTTTACCTCGCATCGTTACACCCCTGCGTGTTGTGGGGGCGAGGCACTATAAAGCAAACGATTGCTGTTGTTCGTTAAGTCAAACGCTGTAATTGCGGCATGATGGGCGAGGCTGCGGAGACGAACCCTACCACGCTTCAGCCTCTGACGGAGGACCACCGGAAGCTTATTTTCTCCTTCATACGCGTGCTTCGCGAGGTGGATTCGCCCAACCCGGAGCGCGCGAGCGCCATTATCCAGCTGCTTGGTGAAGAGTACAGCGTCGACCCCGCTGGCGTCGGCGGCTCCCACGACGCCGAAGTGGATCTTCTGAAGGTTTTCCGCCAGGCGCTACAGAGCCACAAGTCGGAGGAAAACGAACAGCAGAAGGAGAAGTTCAAGGCGTTTCTTGAACTCATTGAAAAGAAGGGCTACTTTGCAGGTGCGGAGCCCGGGACGGAAGAGTACGCAAGCCGCCTGGAGAAGGCGAAACAAAAGTTCGAGCTAAGGAACAACCCATACCAGGGGAAGAGCGCCGAAGAGATTAAGAACAAGGGCAATGAACTGATGGGCATGTCAAAGTACAAGGAGGCGATCGCGTACTACACCAAGGCCATCGAGATGGAACCCAAGAATCATGTTTTTTTTGCCAACCGTGCTGCTGCACACACGCACTTAAAGGACTATAATAGTGCGATTATTGACTGCGAACACGCCATTGCCCTCAGTCCAGATTACTCTAAGGCGTACTCGCGTTTGGGTACGGCACTTTTTTACCAGGAAAAGTATGTGCGCGCCGTGGACGCCTTTTCAAGGGCATGTGAACTTGACCCCGCGAATGATCGGTACAAGGAAGACTTGAAACAAGCGGAGGAGAAGGTCAAAATGGTGGGATCTGCTACTACAGGAGGTGCTTCGGCGGGTGGTTTTCCCTTTGCGGGAGGGATGCCAGATTTCACGCAGATCTCACAAATGATGAACAATCCCCAGTTTCTTGAGGCAACCACACGCATGATGCAAAATCCACAATTCAGCCAGATGGTAGCAAACATGGCGTCAAGCCTTGGCGGTGGGGCAGCGAATCCGGCAGAGCTCCTTCAATCCCTTGGGAGTATGACCAGGAATGAGATGAACAGTGACGGTCTGCTGCAGACCCCGTTTGGAAACATTGACCGTGAAAGCCTTGAGAGACTTCAGCAGGAGGAGGTACAGAACAATCCCAAGTTCCGCGCCATCATGGACGACGTGCGGCAAAACGGATTTGCTGCCTTCCAGAAATACATTGGGGACCCTGACGTCATGGATTTAATGATTCGCTTCCAAAACACCGTCATGAATTCCGGCAACGCGAACTCGTCCCCTCAATAATAATAACTAAAAAAAAAGTGGGGATCACTATTTCCTCGTATGTTCTTCTTCTTTTCGATCTGTTTTTGCCCTCCAGCAAAGCGGAAAAGTGTAGGTGGAAATGAACTCAAAAAAGCTTATTCCGTTTCTCTATTATGATGATTACTGTAATGCTGCAGAAACGTTAGACGCTTGGGAGGCGTGGCGCTGCGGCGGCGGCGGGGGGTTTAAGGGACATCGAGGGAACGGAGAATGTGTTTGTGGAGAGCACTTTTTTTATTATTCGTTGCTTTTTTTTTTCTGTGTGTGTGTCCCCGAAGCGTTTATGAGGCCTATACTCTGCATTGATGCGGTGTGAAGTGGCAAGACAGAAAAGAAAGGAATGACCCGCAGCGACGCAGGCGACGTTATTGTCGTGTCCGAGCTGGAGGACGCTGATCGCGAATTAGTTCTTGCCTGCCTCGCGAGGCAGCTGGGGGGAAATGATTCGCCGTCAGCGCAGCGTCAGGGATCCGCATTCGTTTTGCGGCTGCCTGTGCCTCGGGCACTGTTGGACCACTTAAGCTCCGGCCAGACGGCGGACTCGATGCCGCGAAACGGTTCGCCCGCAAGGAGCGACGTGGGCGGTCTTCGGTGGCTTCGGCGAATGTTGCACGACTTTTTAGATGAGATGAGCAGGCGTGTTGCGATCCCAGCCGCCTCGCATAACTTAAACTCCAAGGGAAACTCTGACGTCAACCATGCGACGGTGTCCTCGTCCGCGTTGCTGCATCGGTCCCAAGCTTTGCTCTCAAACGGGTTATCCTTTGGTGATGTGCGGGCATCTTTGCTAGGTTTCCTGACCCTGAAATGGGGTGAGGGCGCCCTTGTTCGTCAAGCAGCTACCGACCTGCTGCGTGCCCTGCAGCAGCATCGAAACCATGATGTGGAGATGCAACTGTTTAGTTCTCTGCTCTCCTGCAGAGGTTACGATAAAGAGGACTTCGGGTTGTTTTTGCAGTGGTGGACAGAGTTGCAACGCCATTCCTCTTTGTGTCGTGCAGATGGGCGTTGGGTTTCTGTCAGGAAGGTATGGCTGTGTGCAAAACTCTGCCTTGCGGCATGTAGCCTCCCTTCTGCGGTGAAGGCGAACATTTCTTCACGGCTTCAGAATGTCATTGCACGTTGGTTCCGTCGCAGGGAGGGCAATAACAGGAGCAGTGACAAGAGCGGTGGGGAAGCTGTGAACCTTCATGAAACGTTGGGTCAGCCACATCTTTTTTCTCTACCGTACTCGGTGTCTGTGATGCGGGGTTATGTTGGGGTGTCCACCACTGCGCCGCAGCGAGAGGAACTTGTGCCGCGGCCTTCAAGTGATCACATGATATCTGCGGGGCACATCTTGGCTCTTCTGCTACTTAACACGAAAATGGAGAGGCTGCAACAGGGCTCCAACGGTTCACGGTCTTCCCCCACTGCGCACGAGACTCGCATCTTTTCCTGTACTGCGCCTTCGATGAGTCCGTACGGCACAGCGCTGCGGTTGACAGGGGGTAGCTCGGCGCATACAGAGGTGGGTGGTTGCACTGTCGTGTCCACTGAGACGATGAGGAATGCCAATGCAATGGCTGCAGGGGAGGCGAAACTGCACGGTGACCACCAACTTGACGCGGCCCGACGACGCCATACTCATTCGGGTATGAAGGAAGAAGTGAGCGCCGATGCAGCGGCAGTTTCCTTGCTCGATTATGAGGCGCGTTTCAAGATGGTGTTGAAAGGCCTCGAGGAGCGCAAGGCCAAAGCCTCGCAGCAGCATGAGAGGCGTTTGACGAGAACTTCCTTAGGCCTGTGCAAAAGATAATAAACATTGAACAGGTATGGCGAATGCCGTGTGTATTGTGGCAAAAGGCTGTGTGTGTGTGGAGGGAGGGGGGGGAAGTATTTATTTTTTTGTCATTATTATTGCCTCAGTGGGTGGGAACATGTGTTTGCATTCGTTGCTCTCGGTGTTTTTATTTACTACGCCCGTCCGTCGTTGTCGTTCTTCTTTTTTGCTTTTTTTTTGTTTTGCTTTGCTTCTTTGTGTGTTCTTGCTTCCCTGTGTATCGGCTCGCTCCCGCATCGGGTGGTGGGCTGGGACGAAACTAAGGTTCATAATTACTATCATTAATAGCAATGGGGGAGACCGACGTGGGCGATGCCGGGGTTCCGATTGCGTACTGCGTGCTCCTGGCCGAGTTTGACGTCGACACCGGGTCCTGCTTACGTGCAAAGTACCCGTCGGCGCCGCCGCGGGTGGCGGAAGCCGCAGATGTGGAGGGAAACAAGTTGTGCGGGGTCCTCGACGAGAGCGGCGTTGAATTGGAGGGACGGACTCATCGCTTGCAATTGGATGAGGACTATTGCGCAAGTCACATGCTTCCGGATGGCGCCGAGAAACAAATGATTAGTAGGACTATTTTTATTGTCAATAGAACCAAACCTGTGGACACGCATCGCCTCCCCGTGTATAGCTTCACGCTGCCGACGTCAACGCACCCGAGGGAATTGGAAACGGGCCCCTTGTGCTTCAGGGATGAGTGGGAATGGACGCGGGACACGGCACCTGCGGAAGTCTTCATCCCTGAGGAGTTAAATTACAACCGGGCCACCGGGGAGGTGTGTGTTCGCCGCAAGGGTGCTGTGGTGTGGGGGCCCGTAACGGTCCAGGCGGCCGATGAATTTCAGGTGTGCCCTACTATCCCCAAGAGAGTTGCTTCCTTTGCCCAGCAACTGCAGCAAAGGCTTGACCCCCACAACGCGGAGGTGGCAGGAGTGAGAGGTCCTCGTGAAAGCGATATGGCGCCTTTTGCGAATATTCCATTGACGTCATCCACAGTGTTTGCGGACTATTCCTTCCTTGTACATCATGTCGGCTCGGCGTATAATGGCTTTTTGATGCTGTCGACGCAATTGGAGCCGTTGCTGATCCCCAAGAAGGAGTCACAGCTATCGTCAGGAGGAGGTGGAACAACGACGGCGGAAGAAGAAGGCGAACCGGCAAGTGAACCCTTGAAGAGCGCGGAAATTTCACATGCGCTGCCCCTCTACGGGCTGTGTGCGGTGGTGACGCGCAAGGATTTCTCTGTTAGGCGTGGAGGTATCAGTAAGAGTGTGGCTCTTTTAGGGCCCAAACTGGTGTGGCTGGAGTCCTTCTTTCCGCTCCTTGTCGAGACGGCACTGCACTGCTGCGACATAAAGGGAAAAACAGAGGAGGCAATTGAGCAGCAGAGGGTCCTGGTGGGGCGCTGCTTTGAAGCTGTTGAGGCTGCGACGTTGTGTTTGCGGCGCGGCATTCGCGAAATGCCAGGAAATTCGTTGGAGCGTGAAGTTATGCATCTTTTCGCCACGAGTGGGAGACAGACGCATGTCACATGCGCGCTCTCTCCCTTTGGGTCAACGCACAACTTGCGCATTCCCCTTTTTCCTGCGATGTACGATTTTGATTTCTCGCGGTACGGTTTGGAGCAGATGGTTGAGGTTTGCGGTGCATCCTTCTGGACGTTGGTTATGGCCATATTGCTAGAAAAACGCGTGGTGGTTCTCTCCCGACAAGGGCTGCCTAATGATGTCTGTGAGGCGGCGTTGTCGCTGGGCCTCATTGGTAGCCTGCTGGACCCCAACTTCCTGACAACCAAGGTGTTTCCCTACACCTCCGTTAACGGGTTTCCCCACTTTAGCCATGTCCCTGGCTACGTTGTTGGAACGCTCAACCCTATTTTTGAGACGCAGCAAACCTGGTGGGATGTTCTGTGTGACCTCGACAATAGGTGCGTTCTGCTGTCGTCCGAGGCCAACAGCAGCGGCAGTAGCCCCAGCCACGGTGGTGGTGCTGGGAGCGCGGGTGGAAAAGCAGGCGGTTGGGCGGCCCAAGATGCGCAGTTTGCTAGGAACATTCTCAGTAGAGTCTACCGAATGCGAGCCATGCGGAAGCCGTCATGTGAACGACATCAAGCTGTTCGTCTGATGGTGGAGGAGTATCTTGCTTTGACTATTATGGTGGGCGAGGTGGACCGCCGCATCCTCAGCCGCGTTATACAAAATAGCTTCTTCACACCAAATTTAGCTCGTCTTCGGGCGCTGGTGCAAGGAGTGGCAATTTTGCGTGGCGCGTTGGAGCGTTTCCTTCTTCCCGGTGAGGATCCTTCGTTAGTTATTGCCGTGGCCACTCTGCGTCGAGCCAGTAGCTGCGATGAGATGGAGTTGCTACAAACACTGAGCCGCCTTCTCAGCTACGTGTGCTCGTGTAAGGAGGTCATCCTCCTGCTACGGCGCATGCCGCTGGCTTTGGAGGGTCTAAATCCGCTTGCGGCGCAGCTGCTACACACCTCGCCTCTGGTGCGCCAAGCTGCTCTGGAGCTGATGCGCCGCGTGGAAGTCTTCCCGCCTGGCAGGGCTGCCATTGCGGCGATGAACAGCTTTCTGTGCATGGTGTACGAGGCGGCGTCGCGGGATGCATGACATCACTTTGGCGGAATGGCGTATTGAGGTGATGCCTCAACGTGTGATGACGGTGTGCGTGGGTGTTGCGGTGACTGCCGCGCGCGGTTGCAAATAGTTGTAGAGTCCAGTGGACGTTGCTGTTGTGGTTGAGGCACGGCTTCACTCCGCTCCCGACCTCCCCACCTTGCTGGCACCCTCTTTATTGTGTCCTCTTGCTTAATGTTTAATGCCCCCCCCCCACGTTCGCTGTAACCGTCCTCCCATTCTTCACCCTTATTATTTACTTCTGTGCTTCCCACTTGCGCAAGTGCATACACACACACATATATATATATATATATATATATATCTTTTGTCTATTTACATATAGCTCACTATTTGCATTGCCCTGCACTCCGATGGACCGGTGGGTTGGGAGTGTCGAGACGGTCGCGGA
>NW_021704339.1:0-18384 GCF_003719485.1 Trypanosoma conorhini | reverse complement strand
CGGGATGCATGACATCACTTTTGGCGGAATGGCGTATTGAGGTGATGCCTCAACGTGTGATGACGGTGTGCGTGGGTGTTGCGGTGACTGCCGCGCGCGGTTGCAAATAGTTGTAGAGTCCAGTGGACGTTGCTGTTGTGGTTGAGGCACGGCTTCACTCCGCTCCCGACCTCCCCACCTTGCTGGCACCCTCTTTATTGTGTCCTCTTGCTTAATGTTTAACTGCCCCCCCCCCCCACGTTCGCTGTAACCGTCCTCCCATTCTTCACCCTTATTATTTACTTCTGTGCTTCCCACTTGCGCAAGTGCATACACACATATATATATATATATATTCTTTTGTCTATTTACATATAGCTCACTATTTGCATTGCCCTGCACTCCGATGGACCGGTGGGTTGGGAGTGTCGAGACGGTCGCAGGCGGCGTGAGCGCCGTGGACGCCGCGGTTGAGGGGGTTGTGCAGGGGCTTTTGGGCGTCGCAGAGCAGTACGCGGCCGACGTGTCTCAGGTAGAGGCGGTGGGGAGGGCCATCAGCCACGGCGTTGCAAACTCTTCCGCCGCCCTCGTGAGCTGCCTCGCGGACCTCGCCACAATGAGCACGGCGATGAAGGACGCCATGGACGCCAACCCAGGAGAGGCGCACAGTCTACTGATGAATCTTTTTGGAGTTTTCGTCAAGCAGCTCACGATGTACTACAAGGAGAGCTTCGAAACTTTTAGGAGGGCCGAAGTGACGCTGCGCCAGCAGCAAATTCTCCGTTGGAATCAAAGAAGTGATATGGACAACAGCACTAGTACAAATAGCAATTTCACTCTTGTAACAGAGACACGGCCCTCGCTTGGCGTTGCGCCGCCTGTGGCTTCCGGTGCCCCTAAAGGGGCGACGAAGGAGTCCGCCGGGGGGAGGCAAAAAAAGGCGCATGATTCCAGTAATGACAACCCCGTCCTCCTCCCCAGTGAACCGAAGCAGCAGCAGCAGCAGCAGCAAGAGAATCTGAGGAAGGGGAAGAGTGACAAAGACACCGCCGATGAGTACGCGTTTGCCCCAAGGACTACCGCCGAAAATGAGGCGACGCAGAAGGAGGGTCAGGGAGATACTCACAAGCGAACACCACCTTCAACGAGGGAGGTAGTGGCTGTGCAGGAGCCAACGTACCTCCACGTGGTCTCAACGGTGGAGGACGCGCTCGGTCGCTTGGTGCTGTCTAGCAGGCCAAATGTTTTTAGTGCTCCCGAGTTGATTGAGCGTCAGTCACCGATAGCGTCGTATTACGTTAAACTCCCCGCCCCCGGCTCGTTGGGGTCGTTGCTGCTATCCAATTATATTGCGCTAGGGGATGACATGCAGGCAGACTTAATGTGTGACATTCTGCAAACCGATTGTGTGGAAGTGGAACCATTTGAGTCGCCTGCCGGCGAAATCTTTGTGGAGGATCCATTGGACCTGCGCGAATTGCCCCCTTGCGGTTGGCGTATGGGCTCCAGCGAGGATCATCAACAGATGCTATACACGCTTTATGTATTGATAATTCGTGGGGCAAAAATGTCACCCACCTTACTGATTCAGGAATCCCTCGTCATTAATTCAGAACGGGAAGAGGTAGTGCATGAGATCACCCCAGTTCCCGAGGCACCACAGATTGCCAAGGTGACAGTGCGTGGTTTTGACCCCTCTTCATCGCGGAGCGCCTCGCCCAGTAAAAGGTACAAGAGTGAGCGTCTATTGGCTATTGTAAATATTACCAAAAATACCTACGAGAGGAATGGGTTTGTAGAGGTTAAGAAAGAAGAAGTAAATGCGGTGGTGCAGCAGCTCCACACCCATGATCGGTTGACGCCGCGAGAGGAAGCGCTACTGACTAAGCGCAACGCCGCCGTGAACAAGACGGCGGCAGCGTTTCAAGGCACGGTGGAGCTGGCGTCACTTGAGCAGCCTGGAGAGCAGGAGGGATGGGGATTGAGCGACGTTGCGAAGGGGGCCGTGCGGGGGGCTGCTGCAGTTGTCTTGGCCCCTGTTTCTGTGGGAAAAGCTGTTGGGAACGCTGTGCTTGACGTTTCGGGTGTGACCGGTGCCATTAAACAGCAGATGGAAGGTGTTTTTCGCAAGTCCTTTCCAAACCTGGCCTCGGAAGACATCATTGAAACGTTCAATTGTGCCCTTGTGGACGAAGGCAACCCTTTACCAAAGCAGGGCTTCATGTTCATTACCCCACGTTGGCTTTGCTTCCAGGCTGGTCTCTTGAGTGCCAACTTTAGCTTGGAGTGGGATGAAATCAGGGACATTAAAAAGCAGCGAACGGCAAAGGTGCTAGAAAACGCCATTGCTATACACACGCACTTGGGCGGGACGTACTTTTTAACTTCCTTTCTCCAACGAGATCACGCGTATAGTGCCATGATGAAGCAGTGGCTGAGAAAGTAGCCCGCGTTTAGTGCTTCACTGTTCTGTTTCTTGTGTGAAACGGTTCAGTTTTTTTTATTTGGTTCTTTTCTTTCACTTGTGACTTTCTTGTTTTGATATCTTGATTTGATATTTTGTCTTGACGGCGGCGCGTCTTGTGCTTCCGTTTTTGTTTTTGCTTCTTTATTTGGCTGTTTGAGCTGCTGGAGGATGTTGCGGCGCCCCACTTGTGAAGGCGTCACTGCCTTCCCCCACATCTGTGTATATCCCATCTTCTTTGACCCCTTGTGGTTGCCGATTGCTCGTGTTCGCTTTGCCGCTGCTGCTGTTGTTGTTGTTGACGTTTTCCCTCCTCGCATGACCTCTGCTTGGAGTTTATGTAGTTTTCTGCCTCTGCCCCCTCCTCTACCTCTTCTTTGCCTTACCGAGTCTTCCACTCGCCTTTGCTCTCTCTCTCTCTGTCTCTCGCTGTCTCCCAACTTCCCCCTCAGGCAGCATATTTATATACACACCTACGGGTTTGTTATTTGTTTATTCACATCCGTAATAGTCAGTTCCACGGACTTCGAGGGACACCTTTTCTTGTGCGCTGTGTCTCCCCCCTCCTCTCTTCAGCCCACGCGTCTGCGGTTGTGACAGGCCGTGCGTGTGTGGGGGCGTGTGCAGCGCTGCCTGGAGGGAGGCAGTGAAGTAGAGGGCTAGGGAGGGCGATATAACACAGAGGCGTGGGCGAGTACTTGGGGGGAGGGGGATTTGCCTCTGCTGTCACTGCAAATATTGATTGCCCAGGACCCCCCCACCTCCGCTTTTTCCGATTCTAGCCGGCGCTCTACCATTCACGCCGAGATCGCCGGGTGGGAGCGGGGGACAAGAACGGAGGGGAGCAGGGCCCATCACGCACGCTTTCTTTGCCCCGGGCAATGTCGGATCATGTCGTTTACGGGAAGCCGCTTGTTGTGACGGAGGAGAGGCTGCGGGAGGCTCGGGAAAAGCAGGTGAAACAAAAGGCCCTAAAGGAGGCATTGGACAGGCAAATAGCACAAAGTAAGCGACACAGGCTCGATAATGACGCTCTTGGCAAGAAGGATAATGTGGTGCGGGGAGACGCAATTCGACAGCAGTATAAGTTCAGTTACAAGGATGGTCATGGTAAATTTATTCTGCAGAATGATGGCCCGGAGTTGCATGAGCATCCAACTCAAACAGTATTGAGTACATTTACTGTTAATAATGCAAATAACAATAACGCTGCGGCGCTGAACATAATCCCCGGGCACAGGAAACCATTGGATCTTCTTCCCAATAAGCGACCACCGTATCAGTCAAATTCCCTGCCGCCGAACTTTTCAATGAGCACTTCAGAAGCAAACCCCTTAGCGCCAAAACGAACCGAATACGACACCAACTCTCTTCCGTTGGATTTTGTGTATAATAGTAAAAAACAAGACGGTGGTTTGGTCAAAGCGTCACCGAAAGCACGAGAGTCATTTCCGTTGGGCGTGTCCCCTAAACGTAGTCCGAGGACTGTGGGGTTGATAACGGAAAGCAGCTATCAAACAAACTGCCTTCCACGTAACTTTAGCCTAGAGGATGTGAAGAGGCTGTTGCCAGAGGGTCAGGCCTCACCGCATCCATCGCCGCCGCAGCAGTCGTCGCCCCTTGCGAGTCCCGGACTTGCAAGACAAGTTACTGGTGTGGCTCCGCCTTCGTACTCTCGAGCAAATGCACCTGCGAAGCACCACGTTGGTTGCCTTCCTCCGTTGGAGGTCGCGGATGGGTTAGCCGGTCGGCGAAAATCTGGAGAACCCCCGCCGGCACTTGAACCTGTTGGTTCACCTCCACGTGAACTTTTAGGCGCCCCGGCCCTGAACGGGAAAAGCTCAGGGCGGCCAAAGTTGAAGCAGTTGTCGACGCCGCGACGACCTTCAAATGACGCGCGTGGGCGACCCTCGGCGGGTGGACTGGCACCTCGCAATGGTCAGGCGCGGGCAACCGAGAGGAAGGTGGAACAGCTGCAAAAAGAGTTGGAGTCCCGCGACTTCCAAATGGCAAGAATGCGAGAAAAGGAAAAGAATTGGGAGGAGCAGGTTAAACAGCTGAAAATAGAATTAAAGAGTGCCAGGAAAAAGGAGCGAGATTTGAATAAACTCGTGAAGGAAGGACCACGAAGGGCGGAGACGGCGCCTGACCAGCCTATCGTCTCCGCGCCTATGCTGGGATCTCCTGGACAACCTTTGAAGAAGGGCCTTGGAGCTCCGTTAGCTCTTGGACCGGGGCGAAGGCAAAAATTTGCGAAGAGTTGCATTTTTAATCAAGAAACATTCCGCCCCATCAGTGCACCGTCGGACGCTGTCTCAACCTCATTTGTTCCTCAGCAACAAAATATCGTGTCACTTATGCAGGACTCCTTTAAATGTGCCTCCGCCTTGACGCGAAAAACTGCCTTTGGCTTACCGGAAGAAAACGCCAACCGTCCTGTGCCCATAGAATACCATCATCTCCTGCAGTTTGTGAAGGAGCAGATCATCACGCAACAACAAGCGGATGCTTTGTGGCGGCTTTTTAGTAACGAGGATTCACCACTCACGCTTATTCACCGGCAGTCTTCAACTGTTAAGTTGTCAGGTGAGGTAGCGGTCAACAGCACTGACAGTTATTTGGTTCTTGAGAATAGGGCGAAGGCATTCAGCTCTGACGACAATGAAGAGAAGCGGAAACAAAATGAAGTGGAGGAAGACGAGGACGAGGACGAGGACGAGGAAGCAGATGTGGAAGAAGAAAATAAATTAGTTTGCAGCAATGGACACGTGCATGAGGAACTTGGGACAGAAGATGGCACTTTTGAGACATTTGCAGAACTTCACCTGGGAGAGTGTCCATCTCTGGATGAGACGGGTGAGGAATAAAAAAAAATGGAATTGGGTCCACTTCTATGTATCTGCCGTGTCTGAAAGTAGTCTTGTTTCTGTGGATTGGTGTGTGTGTGTGTGTGTGTGTCTGGGTGAGTGAGTGAGTGAGTGAGATGTGTGTGTGTGTGTGTGGCCTCGGCGCTGTTTCCGGAGGTTTATTTGAGCTGACATGTAGAGATTAATGATTGGGAGCGTAGTCTCTTTCCACACTTTTCTTGGTTGTTGTGGATGCTCTCTTTCTTCCCTCCACTCTTAGCTGTCTTCGCTGCATTCAGTATTTGTTTTTGCTCTTGTTGTGTGGATGTGCGACGCTTTTTTTTTTGCCTGTTTCTACTTACCTGATTCTGCATATGTACATAATACCTTCTTTTTGATCAGGTGTGCCTGGCTGTGTGCATGCGTGTATGTGTGTGTACGTGTGCGGGTGTGTGCGTGTAGTATAGACGATTCATTCATATTGTTTTATCTGTGGTGTTTGTGTGCATGCAACTGAGGATGAGTGATGGGCATTTACTTTGTTGTTTCATTTCCTTTTTTTTTCTGTTTTCCTTTTATTATTTGGTTATTGGTGGTGTTATTTCTTTGCCTCGCTGCCCCATTTTAGCGCATAGTGAGACGCCCAATGATTGTCAACGACGAGGAACGGAGCATCGACTTTAGCCAAAACCCGTCCGGCGAACTGGACGAGGCGGTGCTCACGCGGCTTCGTGACGCATTGATCAGCAATGACCACTACAGCAAACTTGTCTTTAACAACAATCGCCTAGACGAAGACGCGGTTGGCATTCTGGGGGCCATTCTGAAGGGACCTACCCCGATTGAGTCCCTGTGTCTTTCCTCGTGCCGGGTTCGCGACCTTGATTTCATCCACATCGCCAATGCGCTGTGCGTGAGGAAGACTCTGAAGCACCTCGATTTGTCCAAGAACCCCGATATCACCAGCGCGGCGGCACCGGATATCGCAAGAGTCATTCGGACCCTGCCGTCGCTGCGGGAGGTACTATTAATTGGAACAGGGCTCAAGCCGGCAAACTGCTCAAAGATCGTCGCCGCAGTGGAGCGAAATTCCTCGTTGAAAGTGCTGGTGCTGCCGTACACAGTAGGCTTCAGGGTCCTCGATAGGGTCCGAAACGTTCTTGAAGGGAGGAGCGACGCCAAAGTAGAGGATTTGGTGAAAGCGGACAAAGCCGTGAAAGCCGCGCCGTCGCTGGTGGAATCAGCGGGGACAGGTGCTCCGGATCCCACGCTTGGTCGTCGGAAAAAGTCTCCTTTGTCAGGGCTTCTCCTGCCTCCGATAGTTGCCTCTCAGTTAGAGGGACAGGGTTTCACATCCGAGCTATGTCACCCCTCCAACGCCTTACAGAGGATGGAGTTCCGTTGTTGGGCGGATCCGGCCATTAAAAATGCCGCCGTCCATCTGCATGTTCTTGACAAGCGTTGCAACCTCCTAGAAGCCCATCAGCAGGAGCTAAGAGAGCGAATTCGTGCGAAACGTGGTCTGGACGAAAAGAATCGCGCTGCAAAGAGGCAATCGCGGTATCGTGGCCGTGATGCCTCCGCGTCGCTCTAGTCGAAGAGGAAAAAAAGAAGGATACATATATATATATATATGTATACATGTATGTATATATATATGCCTTATAGCTGCTTTCATTATAGGCGCGTAGCATGTTCGTTTTGTGACGATAATGGGAATGCTCTGGGGCATGCTATTATTCTCTATTCCTTTGCGCTTGCTGTTGTTTTGGTTACTGCTGCTGTTGTTGTTTATAAAATGCTGGGGTATATATTCTTCTTTCTGTTTCCTTAGCTTGCCTTTGCGTTGCGTGGCGTTGCTTGTCTGTTGTATGTATATACTTGAGTCTCCCTTTCGCCACGTTTGTGTATTCCTTGGGTGCTGTGCGTGTACTCTATTGAGCCGTGTGTCATTGTTGACCGTGCTGGTGCGCGCTCGTGGACATCTTATTTTCATCATGCGGTTGTACGCGCGCGTGTCTGGGATTGGCTGCGGCCGTCGTTCATTTCAGTGATATAACCATCTTGTCTGCCACATGAGATGTGTGTTCTTTTACCTCCACTCTTTTCTTTCTTCGTCTGGCGTGTCTTGTGGGGGAGTGCTGGGGACAGAGCAGGCGCGTGTGCGTGTGTGTTGAAACTGTTTCTGGATGCGTTACTTTAGAGTGCTACACAACTTTGATGCGCAGGACGGCGTGGAACTTACCGTAAAGAAGGGAGAAGTTGTCTGCGCCGTTGATGCTGAGGTGCAGGAGGGGTGGATCAAGGTTGAGGTGCTTAGTGACGCGCGACGGCGCGGATTCGTCCCTTTTAATTACCTGCGCGAGATCGCACCGTCGGAGGTGCGGGGGCAGGAAGAGGAGGTCAGAAATGGAGGAAGCGGCCTGGCAGCAGCCCCCGCCTCGCGTCCGCTCTCCGCGAGTCCGAGGGAGGCATCCGCGACGTTCACTTCTGCCGCAATGGATTACGGCGATAGACTGCAGAACATGTACGGTGGTGGCGGCGCCTCGGCTCCGCGCCCAACGCCTCAGCAGGGCCTCTCTGTAGAATCCCCCACAAAACGTGGCAATGAGCCCGCAATGACGACGGTGGCAGTGACAGGGCCATTGCCGCCCTCTCCACGGGCGCCGCCGCTTTCACCCTCCAGTGTGGTTCCAGCGCCTGATCGGTCACTGCTTAGCAATCCAAATGCAATTATTGAGGCGTTTATGAAAAACGAACTTCATTTCAAGCAGCTTGTCCGGCAGCGTCAAGACGCCCTGGCGCAGATGCGGACAACAGTCGGGGAAGCCGTCGCCGATTTGGAAGCGTGCAGAGAGAAGAATGCCACACTGGCACGCAAGCTTCGTGACTTGGATCAATCCGTAGAGAAGGAGCGAGGGCGTTGGAAGGAGAGAATCTTGGAAGAAAAAACGTACATCAGTCGATCCATGTCTTCCGACTAGCTTGGCACTCCGCTGATCGAAATCCGCTTTGAGCAGCTTGTGAATAACTTGTGGAGAACGCAGAAGATAGAGCGGTCCGGGGAAAATAGAGACGTGTAGAGATGGCTTCCTTTCCAAGTGGCTAAATCGCAGCATATTTTGCTTTTGTTTTGTTTCTATGTCTTGTTTTACTTTTTGGGCATCCCTGTAGGTGTGTATGTGTGTGTTTTTATTTTTTTATTTTTATTTTTATTTTTTTGCCTTCTCATGCAGGCGTAAAATTTCTTTATCTCCTTATTTTTTTTATATACATATGCCGCTCATCACCACCTTCGATGATGACTTCTCTGTGCTTTGGATTGCCAGGGGAACTAGGCCGAGGGAATGAAGGAGCGGAACATCTCTAGGTTCAGTGCGGCCCCCGCTGTTACGGTGTACGGCAGCCTTCTCTTAAATATAGTTAGCAGTGTCGGTGTGATTATTATCAATAAACGCCTCGTTTACATTGAGGCCGGATTTCGTTTCGGCACCCTCCTCACAGTGATTCATTTTATAGTCTCGTTCCTGGGATGCCTCTTTTTTGCCCGGCTGCACTGTTTTGAGGTGAGGCCCATCCCACTATCCAAGGTCCTGCCTATCAGTCTGGCATTTTGCGGGTACGTGGTGTTCAACAATCTCTCGCTCCTCACAAACACGGTGAGCGTGTATCAGACCTCGAAGATTCTCTGCACGCCTTTGATCCTCTGGATTGAGTTCGCCGTTTACCACCGGCGTGAGAGCAGACGGACGCTGCTATCCCTAGTTCCCATCTGTGTGGGGGTGGCAGTCACGGTCTACACAGACACAAAACTGAACCTCATGGGAACTTTCTGGGCCGTGTTGGCAGTTTTCTCCAACTCATTGTATACAATATGGGGAAAGACAAAGCAGTTGGAATTGGGCGTAACTCCCATGCAATTGTTGGTCTATCAGGCCCCGCTTAGCGCTTTGATACTGATTTTTTCTCTTCCCATTGACGGCCTTGGAGAGCTCTTTTCGTATGAAGTGACCTTCACGACAGTTTGGACGATTGCTCTTTCATGCCTCTTCGCGTTTGGTGTGAACTTTTCATTTTTTTTCTTTGTGGGTCAGACCTCCCCTCTGACTATGAACGTTGTGGGATATTTTAAGACTGCGTTGGTCTTTGTGGGTGGCTTCATATTTTTCTCCTCGGAGACCAACGGGAAAACGATTGCTGGGGTTGTTTGTACCCTCGTAGGACTGGCGCTTTATACCCACTCCAAGTTGCAGGCGATACCGTTCCCACCACCTTCGAAGGAGGCCGTTTGAGACGCAGCGAGCTACTGGTGCGGGAGGGGGGATTGGAACATGACCGCTAAGCCAAGACGAGAAAGCCGTGTGTCTAGTTGTAGAGCTAGAGATACAAGCAAAATATGATAGGTGTTACACGTATTGTCCCATATTTTGTGTATATTTTTAACTATATATTGTTCAGCAGAATTTTTTATGTTTGTTGTTGTTGTTTTTTTTCTTTGTTTGCTTTACTCCATTGGTTTAGTGCGGAGCATTGTTTAGTTATCGATCTTTGCCTGCATGTGTGCATTACTTAGCCGATGATGCGTAGTTTCTGATTGCTAGGGCGCTCCCGTGTAGAGCGTTTTTCTTATTGATTTATTATTGTTGTTGCTGCCTCATTTATCATGACCTTTTTTCTTCCCTTTTCCTTCGGGGGGCTGTTCGCTTATCTCCTCGTTTTTCCCTATTGTGTGTGGATGTATATATATATATATATTGTTGCTGTTTATTTTTCTCTGTCGGGCAGACAATCCAACACATACATGCGTGCGCTCCTGCGTCCGCATCGGCTGACGTCTCAAGCGCATGGTTGGACTGCTGAAGGAGAGCAGCGCAGAGCTGGAGGGGTTTGCCGTCTCCGCAATACACACCGTACTGCTGCTCTGGTGCGGGAGAGCGGACGAGGCTGCAATGAAGCACGGAAGTTACTTTGAGGTGCTCCGTCACTCACTGCTTCTTCACCTGCTACACACACTTGATAGTTTGTGTGTATCTGCTTTGGGAGGCGGTGAACAGTCCGAAAGCGTGCTGAGGCTGCGGCTTCTCCTTTGGGTTTCGTTGAAGGAGCTGTGCTTGGAAGCTGTCGACGGCGGTGATGAACCCCACAGGCCGTGGAGGAGTGGGGTGCTGCAAGAAAGCAAGGCTGTAGAGAGACGCTTGGCGTGTGAGACATTTTTGGGCATGGCGGGCGCCGTATATCAGCAGCACGTGGGGTATCGCGTCGTGGCTTGCGACGGAGTTTCTTCTTCCGCATTGCCGCTATTGAAAGGAAAATGATATTTGGGGGCCTCTGGAGAACGCTCGCACGCATCCGTTTATTTCCTGGGCCGCGCTGACCCTCCGTGAGACTGACACCGGCGGAGGTCTCCAATGGACCCTTTCGCCTCTGAGGCGACGGGTTGTAGAAATGCTCGTTTTGCTTGGGGTTGATGCCGTGTTCGCTGAAGCGCACACAGAGTTGTTTACAGACGCGTATCTGCGCAGTCTTGTTGCGGCGGGGAGTGAATTGTCCGCCCCTGGGATTTTTATGGAGTTGGCGAGCAGTATTCGGAGCGGTTTGATCCGCGGCGATCGCTTGTACCACAGTGATCTCTGTGTTCTCTTGGAGGCCTTGCGTCGCCACCTGTTCCTGAACCCTGATGAGGAGCATGTGCGGCGTGTGCCGACCGTCATTGACGTCCTGTTAAGCACGGCGTCCCCGTCGTCTGGTGAGACGGAGGCCATGCGTGGCGTGGAAGCAGCCTGCGCATGGTTTGACTTGCTTGGCCTTCAGGAAGACTACCGCCGTGTCCTTGTGGAGGGCGCCATTGATGGTGAAGTGCTGCGCTCCGGTCTGTCGCCGCATGAGGTGCAGCAAATGGGCGTCCACAACGAGGCGGACGCCGCTGCATTGCTGCGGCTTTTGAATGCACGC
This sequence comes from Trypanosoma conorhini, assembly GCF_003719485.1. Lineage (NCBI taxonomy): Eukaryota > Euglenozoa > Kinetoplastea > Trypanosomatida > Trypanosomatidae > Trypanosoma > Trypanosoma conorhini. The sequence continues at coordinate 7,143 of NW_021704339.1, read as the reverse complement.
CCGAGTCGCAGGGCAATGCCTGGTGGCGCACGCACATAAATTTTTGCCTGCACATATTCCCTTCGCTCTCTTGTTTTTGTTTTCTCCCTCTCTCTTGCTCACTTTATCGTGTGTGCCGTGATGCAAACATGCCCCCGATGCTGCAGCATCTCTCATATCACCCAAACGCTGCGTGCATGCCTTTTTCTTTTCTCTTTTTCCTTCTTTTTTTTTGCTTTTTTATGTGTGTGTAGTTGTTACTGTCTGTAACCTGCCACGGAGCATCCGCGCCATCGGCAAAAGGAAAGCCACAACTAACACGAAAGCCCCAATGGTGTGAATCGGCGCACTCCCCAATCCGAAGGATTAGCAGTATTTATTGATAGCAACGAAGCAAAGAAGGGGTGAAAAAAAACAAAAACAAAAAAAACCTACACTCACACCCACAAACAAGAAGAAGGGACGTGGGAGTGGCCAGGAAGGCAAGGAGCAGAAGAGGGTGGAACATCACAAGGGTGATCAATCAGTAAAGTAAAACGGCAACCTGCACACCCTGGAGACGATAACAGGAGGGGGCAGGCAGCAGGGCGCGGGGAGCGGAAGGGAAATCGCGGAGCCTCCCATTACCTCAAGCAGGGATCCCAGGGGGGCCGGAGCCATGGAAAATGGCTCTCAAAGCTACACCTGCGTAGTTACAGAGGCAAATTCGGTAGACGATCACCACGTCGATTGTGGCTTCCTTGACTGGAGCGACTCCGATGATGAGTTGTTTCTCGCCTCCTGCGTTGAGGAGTGCCTGCTGACGCCGTTCTCGTGTTTCACCGAGAAGGATTTGCCGGGCGTCCTCGATGCTCCCGCTTCGCGCGGCGGCTCCGCGTGTGCGAGCCCTGAGGACGCGCCTCCGAAGGAGCTGCGGCTGGAAGGCCCCGGGGTCTTGCGGGGAGTTCGTATTCCCTCGCCAAGGCAGAAAAAGGAGGCACGCACATGCCGGGGGAAAGAGAGCGGCAAGGCGAAGAACGCCCCACTGGAGCCCAAAAAGAAAGAGAAGCCGACCAAGTCGTCGGCTAATCAACCTCGTCGTGTGCGCATCAACAGAGGTATGAAGGCTCTTTCACCGGAGGACCTCCTAGACGATGACGACTATCGTCGCTAGTCGTTGGTGGCCTCCGAAGTGTGTGGGGTGTGTGCTGGTAATGGGGGCGGAGGAAGTTCCGCCACCGCTCCCTGCCCTGGGCTGAGGGGCGTGTGAGAGATGTGATGCTCGGATGCGTTCTCACCCAACTGGGCGTAATGCGCCCAATTTAGTTGCGAACAAGTAAGCGAACTTCACTCCCGCCCGTTTGTTATATTATCTTTATGAGGAACTCCACCATTGCTAAGCAAATGCGAGCAACAAGAAGAAGTGGGACAAAACTAATAATAACAACGAGAACAGGACGACATGCTCTGCCAAAACTCGCCATTTATTTATTTGTAGTCTTGTGTTTTTCGTTTGTCTACATCTCCTTGTTTTTCTCCTTCACTTTTTCCCATTCACTGAAGTTGTTTCTTCTTGCCCTCATTTTTTATTCATCTTTCTCTCTGCTTTGTCTTGCCGGATCTGGGTGGCCTTCTCCGGGGGCCAAATCGACTGTCGGCGGTGTGATCATCCGCGGCAACAAGAAAAAGAATTCTGGCATATTAGGGGGTAGTCGAAGCGAAAATATACAATATATATATATATTATTTTAATTATTATTCTGCAAATGGCGCGTTTGGACAGTTATGCACTCGGTCTTCTTTTTGCTGCTTCAGCGTTGCTGTTCGCCACCGCTCATGCAAGCGATGAGCTCCTGACACCAATGTGTAGTGAGGTCATCGGCTTCGCTGGGGAATACAATGACCGCATTCTTGTTGGGGTGCCAGTGTCTCCGGCGGCGAAGGAGGCCATTGTTCTCATTGTACGGGCCTTCCCGTTGAACTTGGGTGAGCTCTCGCAGCGGTGGATACAGCTGAACGCCACATACCGCCTGCGTGAGGGGGCCGTGGTCTCTCTGCAGTCCAACAACGATGGCATCGTCGTGATTCCAAACGTGGAGGCTGGCACAAACATTGAGGTCAGAGTCAAGCGTGTGCGGAGGGACGGCCCAGTTCCGTTCCGTTTCTGGAGCTTCCACGCCAATCGTCCGTCGTGCCAGATTGACGTGTCACCGACCAATTCGTTTTTGGCCCCGATTCCGCTTCGTCTTTCGGAGGTGGCTGCTCCCGTGGGGGTGTACTTCAAGTCTGTCGCGCCGCCGGGGTCCAAGGGATTTATAGTGGAGGCCACCTTTGGCTTTTTCATGTTGTCTGCGGCGAAGTATGTCGTAATGACGTCGCCGACAAATACTTACGGGGTAACGCGCAGTAGTGGCGAGGTGGTCCCGTGGAGCGAGGGCGTCGTCTACCTGATGCTTACCCCGCCAACCACCACGGAAACCTCGCAGATGCTGCAGGTGAGGATCGTGTGGGTCGATGACCTCATTGCTGCTGGCGGTAAAAGCGGGGGTGTGGCCTCCACACAGCCGCCGGGTAAAAAGGCGGGGGAGGGCGCGACGCCTTTGCCTTCGCCGGAGACGCCGTCAACGGGTGCGGGCAAAGATAACTCTCCAAGTCGATCCGACGCCGGCAATAAGAAAGGATGGTCTGTGTCAACTTTGATTTTCGTGCTGCTCTTCTCTTTAGCGGTGTACATGTTCGTCATGTCAGTCGTCAACTACAGGCTGAAGGGTGCCACAGAATTCCCAGAGATGATTCCTTTTGTGGGGGTTTTTCGGTCCTGTGGGGAGTACGTGTCGCTAGCGAAGGATGCAGTCCTCCAGAGTGGAGGGGGCCAGCGTGGTGGGTACTCTGACTTGGCACGCGAGGGGGTGAGCACGGACCACATATAAAATTGGGACAAGGGAGAAAACTCCTCGCCCCTTTCACTCCCTTCAACGAAGGGGGTGAAAAAAAGGAAAAGAAAACGGCGGTGGTGTGTGTGTGTAGGGAAGTGGACGACAAATCACAAGGTGGGGGTTTTTACCGCTATTTCAGGCTCCTCCTCCTTCTCCTAAGGGGAGGTGAATAGCTTGTAAGCAGACAAGAAAGCACATTTCTATGCATTTATCTAGGGGCGTGAAGGCAGTGCAGTGGATGTGACTTAACTTCACTTATTGTTCTTGCTGATTTGTCTTCTGTAGTGCGTTTTTCTGCTTCTGAGGTGTCAGTGCGCCTGCGTCTGTGTGCATGTGCGTGTGTGGGGAGTGTGTGGTTGACTTTTCTTGGCAGCTTTTGGAAATCATCTTGCGATCAGGAGAGGCCGAGTAAATGATATTGGGTCGCTCGTTTTCTGTCCGCGTCTCTTTACTGCTTACTCGCTTCTGCTTTTCAGCGATGCCGCGTTGGGGAGGCTGCGTGAATGCAGTGTTTTTCTTTTTCTTTTTTATGTGTCCTCCCAATCTAACCCCACACTATCGTCACGAATACTCTCCACGTGGAGTGGAAGCAGACGACTGCGGGGGCACGACAGTCTACCAATTCGTGGCCTCTCCACAGGAGCGCGGCTACCACGGCGTGTGCTTCATGTAGTAATTGTTTCCCGTTTGCAGGTTTGGGAAAAATTGCGTTCGAGCTGTAATGTTGGGTGCTATGAGACAAACTATTTAGCTCCTATTGTTTTCCTTTCTGGAGAAATGAAGCACGAGGCCTCATGCAGGTGTCTATTCGCCTCTTCTGCAAGGGCCGTTTGGGGCTTGCACTTTCATTGCTTTATTTTCCTTCTATTTATAGTGCCCTTCCGCCTCGTAGTGCTGCCACGTGCCGTGGTGAGAGATTACAGCCGCCTTAGCGTGAGAGGAAACGTGGGTCCCCAAGTCGTGGTAGAGACAGGAGGGAGGAAGAAAGAAAAAAAAAAAAAAAACTTTCTTCCCTCTGGGGAGCTCACAGGCGAACTGATGAGCAAACTTCTTGCTGTGCTGCGTAATGGGCCCGCATGTTTTCCAGTCACGCTAGCGCAGCAGCGTCGGTGGGTAACACGGCTGTACACCTCTTACTACCCCGGTGTGTTGTATCCTAACCAGCTCGTGCAGCACAAACAGCGCCTACCACCGGATGTGACTCTTGGCACCGCGCTTAAAACGACGCCCCAAACAAGACACGAGGAACCCGTAAAGGAAATAGACACCGACAATGAAAATGAAACACGCGGTGTTTCATGGACCGACGCCAGTAGTACTGACCTAATGCATACACACAAGGCAGGGCGACAGAAGAGTTTGCCTGCCGCAACCGAGCGGCCGTACGTGCCGCTTGGTGAAGTGGCCAAGTTGGAGCTGCAGGGAGATTATTACATGGAGGGGGGCCTCTTCCAGGAGGCGTTGGAGCATTACGGTGTGGTCGCCAAGGCCTACTCGATTGCCTACCCCGAGAATCATTCACAGCGTATTGGCATCCTCTTGAAGCTTGCTGGTGCCTTCCGCCACGTCGGTCGAATGGATAGCAGTAAGGCGAACATTGAAAATGCTTTGCGAATGCTGGATGCATCGAGTCGGCCGTCACTTGAACTTATCTGTGAGGCCTTGTTGGAACTGGGCTTGACGCGAGAGGCGCTGGGCATGAGGCAGGAGGGCGCAGAGGCCTACGAGGAGGCCGTGGAGGTGATGAACCTCTTTCACAACTGGGGCGAATCGCATCGGATGTTGCGCCTGCTGCCGCGCCTGGGTCGTCGCTTTAACCTCAACTTTGAGGAAAAATTTGTCTACTTCAGTCCGTTTGACTACGACCGCACCTTCGCCATCGCGGACCAGTGTATGGAGCGTGCGGAGCGCGTTCATCGCGAGGCTGGAAACCGCGAAGGCGTCATCCGGGTGCTGCAGCGGAGAAAGGAAATGATTGACAAGAAGTTCTTCAACCTTCGCGACTTCGCCGGGCGCATACACACTATGCGGGGGCACTGGATGCGGCGCGCGCAGCACCTGACAAACGCCCCCACACCGGATGAACTGCTGCGGTACACCCCAACCATCCACCAAGTGCATCGAGACTTCAAGTACGAACTCACGGCCCCAATTGGCCGTGAAAAGGACGTCATGCCCGGCGTCAACCGTGTAGTGCTCGACATGGGCAACCCGTACCGCCGACGCGGGCGACTGTCGAACAAAATGTTGCGCGATGCCGATCACAACTTCGCCAAGTACGTCCGCCGAGAGGAGTACAACGCGTGAGAAACGAATTGTCCGCGGAGAGAAGTAGTAGCCGTTGAAGACGGCGGGAAGGAGATGCGAGCCACAAAAAGCAAAAAAAAAAAAGAGTGTGTTGTGTGTGGGTTCATTTGCAGCAGCTGCAGTGAAAGATAAAAACTCAGCTTACACCTGCCGTTTTTGTTGTTGTTGTTGTTGTTGTGTGTTTTGTGGGTTCATGTATGGCTTCCTCATGCGCTTCTGCCTCACGCTGTTATTGTTTTTTGCTTTGCCTTCCTTCTGTGTTTGTGCCTTGTCCTCCTTTCATTTCCCATCATCTCTAGTTGTGCCGACGGCGGGTTCGAACACCGGCGCCGGCGTAGTAGCGGATCTTCATGTCGAATCCAACCCCACCGCACTATGTGCGCTTGAGGCGGCACAACCTGACCATCTTTCTTCACTGTGACGTGAACCACGACACCGTTCAGGCGATTAAGGAGCGCTATGAAAAATTGACTGCCCGGACCTTCTACACCGTTAGACTCTACCTTGGCCGGCAGAACCTGGACGACTTCTCCACGCTTTTCAACTGTGGTATTGAGCGCGAGGGCGCCGAGCTGACGGTGGTGCATTCGAAGGCGGCCAAGATGGACGGCACTGGTGAGTATATTTGGGAAGACTTGGAAGAAGCCACACGGCCTCCACCGCCGCCGCAGGAGGAGGTAAAGGAGACGCAAGAGGGAGGGGTCGTTTCCGAGTCTAGAGAAGGTGGCGATCCAGTGGGGGAGGGCGGCAGTGACTTGCTCCTGGCGCGTCCTGAGGAGAGGAACCAAACGTCCGCCGAGCCCAACGTAGGCTTCGTTGGAGTCTAACTATCCCTCTGTTGCGTGCGTGGTGCCAATGCTGGGTGGCACTAAGGCGCAAGGATTAATTGAAGAAGAGAGGGAAGCGAAGAAGAACAATAATACGAGGGGAAAAAAAGAGACTTTTGGGTCTGACGATGTACACGAAATTCATTTTAGTCGAGTCTCTGAAGTGTGCTTACGGGGTTACCTTGGATGCACCCACACACCCATACACACAAAGCCCTCTTTTTTTGATGAATCTCATTTGTCAGGTTCTGCACCCACGCTTTCTTTTGTTGCTATACAAAGGCTGCCCGCCCTTCTTCTTTTTGAAATGTTATTAGCCGTGGCGTTAAAGAAGGCCAAGCAATGACCATGCAGACGGACGTATTGTGCGAGGCTCTGCTTCACGCGCAGTACGGGAGGAGAGATAGGCCATGCCTCGCAGATTTTCCGGCGTCGGTGTCCAGAAAAGATGTGGAGGAAGTTTATTTGCAGTTTATCGCGAGCGAAGAGGCCCAAGCAGGTCAAAATCTCATACTTGGAGATTTGGAAATTATTGGGTATGACAATGCCCCTCTGCTCACGGTGGCCGGTGATTCCATTGCAGCAGGGCTGGTTTTGGCTGAAATGCTCTCAGAAGGGACTCTCCCCGCCTTATTACCAAGGAATGGTGGTTGCTAATCATGTTCCAGGTGACAATGCACTGCTGCGAGGTTGCTGTCACAGGCGTTTGCGGGTGACATATGTCACCTAAGAAGGGCAGTGGGGAGGCCGCATGACGAGTGTGAGTCTACTTCTCCTTCCTCACCTCTTTGCCTTATGGATTTCCTATTTCTACTCTTGTCCTTGGAACCACGTCACGAGTGCTGGTAGTGGTGGGGCTCAGAGTGTCTGCTGCTGGTAAAAATGAATCATCAGAGTGTTTCTTGTGCAATGGGCGCGCGAGGTCATGGCGACGGATGCTTTGCCTTTGTGCAACTTGGGGTAACCGGACAAGATGCCTTGGACGTGTACATGCGAAGTGAAGCGTTGTTGAAAACCGGGTAGGAAACGGTATATATATATATATATATATATATATCTGTTGTGTGTGGTGGGGGGGTTGGTCGTCGCATTGTGTGTGTAAGAGTATAGTGCGT
>NW_021704328.1:24485-25458 GCF_003719485.1 Trypanosoma conorhini | reverse complement strand
TATATATATATATATATATATATATATATATATATATAGTCGGCCGATGACTATTGTTATGCGATAGAGGTGGTTGGGAGACGTGTGTGCCACTGGTAGTGGGGCTAAATAACGGCGCAGATTATTTATGCACCTTACTTGTTGTGTGTTCTTTTTTTTTTCCTTCATCTTTTCTTTTTCTTTTTATTCCACACCTGTGACGTGAGCTTTGTTTCCAACGGCGCCGCGTTGGAGGCTGGCGAGTCGCAGCTTCCATGTTACCTTCTCCTTATTCCCCACTGCTACTCATTGCCCTTCACGCGGAAAAAGCCCGTCGGCTGCTGGGCCCCAAAGGCGGCAACTTCGTGAGCTTGCAGTGAGAGTGCGGTTAGCGTAGAACGCCTTGGTGTCTCCATTTCTTGACGGCTTTATACCTTTTGGGAGAACCCCATGCATGTTGGGATCTTGGGCGCAAGGGAGCAAACTACTTCTCGTGTGTATGCGGGCGCGTGTGTGCGTGCGCGTTTCCTTCTCCATAGAGGAAGAAGGGACACCGAATTAGCCAGGCGCATGTTTTTGAACACGCACGCATTTCCAGCTTTGTTTGTTTGTTTGTTTTTTTCATTCCTTTTTTTTTGTGTGTCTTTCCTACTTGGGTGGGGTGGGGGGACCGCGTTAAAGATGGAACGGAAACTACTATGGTGTTTTCGTCGGGTCTTGTGGCCACATGCTTTCGGTGGCGAGAGGAGCGGGACTTCGCGCAAGCCGACGGGAGATGCGGCGCGAAGAGGAGGGGGCGGTGGGTGCGTCCGCCGCCCCGTCGTGCGCTCCCGCAAACGTGTGCCTCTCGCGCGGTGTGTGTGTGTGGCCTCAAGCGAGAGGGGAGGGTGGGGGCAGTTCGCCAGTAGGATGAAGAGCACCGCCGGGCACGCGCCGTGCGAAAAAGAAAAAGAAAAAGATAAATGGGCCACCTCATAGTTGTTTATTGTCTCTG
>NW_021704328.1:10632-23814 GCF_003719485.1 Trypanosoma conorhini | reverse complement strand
TTCCCTCTCTGTATGTGGCATCAATAGGCGGCGGAGTTTTTGTGCCCTATTTGAGCCACGGGCGGCTGAACCCGGGACCTGCGTGCGCGCACGTGTGTGCGTTGGGTGGAACTGCGTGGGTAACTTCTGCTGGGGTGGTCGGGGTGCGGTGGGGGATCCGATGCAGAGAAGAGCTGCCAATGAAAAGCAAATAAAAATCCTTCTTTTGTTTTGATATTTTTCACTCCCCACCACAAAGGAGGAAATATGCATATACATGTACATATGTATGTTCAAGGTGCAAGGACCACAGCAATAATAGCCGGAAGAGGCAGAAGAAAAGGGGCATAATTATCAGATGAGTGGTGATGGTGGTGGGTGGGGAGACAGTAAGGAACTACACATGCATACACACATACAGTTGCTTCCGATTGTCCTCCCCTTTTTACCTTTCTAATTCCAACACCAGCGATTTTGCCTTTTTTTTTATTATTATTTCTTCTTCCTTCCTTCCCCTTGTTTTGGTGTATTTTTGGACGCCGGCGCCCGCGTGGAGTGTGGTTCCTTTGCCTGCCTCTGTATGCGGTTATGCGCTACTTACCTGCCTCTCGGCGTGTTAGGGTATTTGTTTGGATGTTTTCCTTTGCGCGCAGGCGCCTTTATATAATATTGAATACCACGGTGTTTTGTCTCAGCTGCTCCATTGCCGCGGCTGCGGCCTCTGCGTGGAATTTCTCCGTTCGGCGGTGCCTGAGGCGTTCCTGCCGCGTTTCTGTGATGTGCGCCTCCTCTTGCGTTCCCCATTGTCTTTTTTTTCCCGCCACAGGGAGGGATAGTGCGTCGTTCAAATAAGCGCGACAGCGGGAAGGAGGGCGGCAGAAAGGCTGCGGGGGAAAACAAAACAAAAACAAAAGAGGGGGAAAAAAAAGAAGAAGCGGCACGGGGCGGACGGGAGTTGCCTACGCCCCTCAGCGACATCCGGCGGCGTCTGCGTGCGGTGGGAGGAGGCGAGGCGGTCAGCGGTGCGATGCACTCGCGGTGCGTTTTCCTCCAGATGTGGCTGCCCTACGCGACACAGGCGCAACTGCGCTGCCAGTGCGGCTCCGCGTCATTGCCGCCCTCGTCGTCCTCCGCTGCATTTCTCCACGCATCGCAGCTGCGCCTCAGCGGCGCGGCGTCCGGCTGCGGTGGACACCCTTTTGCGGGCGTTTGCCGCCACGTTGGGCTAAACCCCGCGTTCCTCCCCCAGGCACACCGCCGCGGCCCTCTGCGTCTCTGCACCCTCGTGTGTGCCCGACGCTTTGCCGGAGGCAGTGCCCGTCGCGCCCCCACCTTCGCGGAGGTGTCGGAGGCGTGCAGCATTCTTGGGGTGGAGGCGGACTGCGACCAGCGGCAGCTTAAAAAGATATATCGTGACTTGGTGCGAAAACACCACCCCGACGCCGGCGGAGAGGAGGCGGCGATGAGTCGCATCACCGTCGCCTACGATCGACTAAGAGGCATGTCAAAGATGGAGAAGGAGCAATACAAGCTGCAGAAGGATAGCTATCGTGGAGGAAGCTACTACGCCGCGAGGGGAGGCAGCAGCACCAGCAGCAGCAGCAGCGGGTCTCGCTACCAAACATCGGCTGGTTACGCCGCACATAACGCCCGTGCCGCACACGGCGCGCAGAGTTTTTACGACGCCCAAAATGGAGATTTTTTTCGTCAGGGACCCATGCGGTCCCAAGGTTACTACAACTACCAGCAACGAAGGTCAAGTTATGCGGAAAATCCTTTTTCATCGTCCCATCCGTTTGGTTTTTATACACAACTTAGAAGGGCATGGAGCATGCCGTTGTCGTATATTCTTTTGCGTGGCCTTGTGATGTATCTGGGGCTGTCTATCTTGCTTTTGCTGGCGTATCGCCAGTACCGGGATTGGCTCCACGATGATGGGTGGAAAATGTCTGAAAGCCTGGCACGCTATGAGCAGATGTCGGAGCTGCATCGCTTACGACAGGAGTTGAACGAGCGCGTTCGTGCCGCGCGGGAGGCTGCGGCTGCGCGGGATCCCAGTGTGCGGGTTCTTGTGCGACCGCCCGATGACGACGGTGACTACAACACGCTGACCACGTCGCGAAACCGGGAGTTGCGTGCCCTGGAGTACGCCCGTCGACGGCAGATGGAGTTGGGCGAGGAGGTCAAGGGGTGGCCGCAGTTCGGCGAGGACAAGGGCCGTCTCATACGCCGCGCGCAGGATCCCCCCGGCGTGGTTTTCTTTGAGCCACGGAAGGAGGACCTGCGCAGCAGGCAGTTGCGGAACATGCGCGTGGGTCGTGAGTGGAGTGAGAGGGGGCGAGCCCCGACAACGGTGGGCGCCAAGGAACCTTCCGGCGAGGGCCAGGCCCCCGACACGAACGCTGCAGGAGGCAGAGGCGGAGTCGCCACGACCGCCACTGCGACGGATGCCGCCAGCGCCAACACTGACGGCGGCGACGCTGCCCCTGCCGAGGCAGAGGCGGTCAGCAGGGTGAAGAGCATCATTGGCGTCATATTAGGGGGTGCCGAGAAAGCCGCACGGAATACATGAAGGCACAACTTGCTCGTTTTGAGGGAAAGCGGAGTTTATCGTGGGAGCGCGGAGTCTTTTTTTTTTGTACTTGTTGTTGTTGTTCTTCTTTCACTTTTTCTCCCTGTGTATTTGAGTCTTTGTTTTTTTTTTGCGCTCGATTTTCCGAAGCTGTGCGGCTCCTGTTGAGGTGACGCTGTTGCCTGCGTGAGGAGGAGGAGAGGGGCGGGAGGCGGTGCCCATCGCGCAGTTGACGCCCATCATTCTCACACGCTTGCTCCTGCATGGATGGCCACCAGCGAGGGAACACGAAAGAAGAAAAAAAGGAGCGGGACGAAACAGCAAATGCACGAAGAGAAAAGACAAGATTATATATATATATACTGAGTATTACTCCATGCCCTGCCGACTTCGGACGTTTGCGTGTGTGTGCAGTCTTGATTTGTTGCCCCTATTTTCTATTCTTTTATGCATTTCCACACACACGCACACAGCTGTTAAACAGGAGCAGTGTGCTTCCCAGTACGAGTGACGCAGTTCTATACCAAGATATATATATATATATATATATAAATCAAGGGGCGCGTTTATTGTAAGGAGGCGACTGAAGTCACGTAGGGAGACATTGGAGGTTTTACTTGGGGCTTGCAGACACGGAACCATTCTCTGTCCCTCCGTGCGAGTGTGTTTGCGTGTGTCGACGCACTGCTCTCGGGGAGTTTCATTCACGCTGTAATTTTGACAGGCGCATTTCTTGAGGCCTGGATAAACGCCGTTATTTCTTGCTTTAGCTTGACAATTGGTTTCCTTGCGCATCTTTTTATTTCTTGGTGGACATTTCCTTCAAGCAGACGTTCCTCCTGGACGGTGCCAACAACCTTTCCCGTCCGCGGGCTGCCATGGACTCGGACGGGGTGTGTCGAGGGGGGCTGACCCGGCTTGTGGATGGTGACGCGGTGGGGCCGGGCATGGGTGCGCCGCCCGCCCCGCAGTTCTCTGGGTTCGCGTCTGGGTGTTCCCCCCAGCCCCGGTTTGATGAGCGGCTATGGAGAAAGACGGGGCGCTCCTACTTTGACTGGGCACGCGAAGGGACGTCGCAGGGCGTCGGTGGCACCACCGGCCCCGGGGTGGGCCTCGCTGACGCCGTGGACGGGCGACAAAGCAGTCACTCGCAGATGTCTTCGGTTGCGCCCAACCCGGAGGACGACGGCGAGGACTTTGATGCGCCGTCGGTTGCTCTGAAGCGGCCGGAAACCGAGAATAATAGAAGGAACCACCTGCGTTCGTCGGAGTTGCGTGCCCGCCTCCCTCCCGTCTGGGGGGTCGATGTGGAGGAAGGTGGTAGCGACGGCGGGAGGCGTAACTGGTGGGGAGTGGGTGGCGAGTCTGCGGTGGCACGGAGTGGGAGCAGCACTCACGATGACGATGCTGAGAGCGCCGCACACCCGATGGGGCCATCCCTCGAGGGGTACAGGGGGAATACGGCGCTGCAGTTCTCCAACAAGGACCTGGAAGTCGTGCGCGCCATAGCACTCGCACTCATGGAAGAGGATGAAAAGAAGCGGCGACAGGAAATGCGGGGGGGTTAGGATTGAAGGGCGTTTCGCATACGCCAATCCATGGACGCATAGGTGTGTTTCGGCATTTGTTGCTGTTTATTTGACCGAAGTGATGAGGACGGCGCAGGTGGCTCATGTGTGTGGCAGCTGCCGATTCCTTGAAAAGGAGGGGGTGAAACGTGGAGAAAGTAGGGGGAAAGGCGCTTCAGCCTGTCTCCAAATTCAGCTCTCTGGTCTATTGCTGCCTCTCCCGCGACTCTTTCGTCCGCGTTGGTTTTTTCTCTCCTCCGCGTCATGATTTGCTTGCGTGCGTGAACGCGTCGTGTGCCGTCGTCGCCGCCTTCATTGAGTCTCCGCCCGCGCCTCTTTGTCGCTGCAGCGGAACCCGTGGCCGCATATTGAGCAGCAGCAGCAGCAGCGGCGGAGCGCGGGAAATATATCCCCCCCGTCTTCCCGGTTGTAGTGCCCCGCCGCACCTGTGGTCTCCGCTTTCATTTTTTTTCTTTTTTCTTTCTTTTTTCTTTTTCTTCATCTTATCCCCTCCACTCCTGTCAGTGCGTGTGTTCGCGTCTCGTGGCGGGCTGGATTCCACCGCCTGTACCAGCAAAAATGGGGCGGCGGCAGCGTCGAAGGGGGCCGATGCACAGCCACGCCGGCAGTTTTACGCCGTCGTTATTTCGTAGTCTTTTGTTACGGCCCGCAAGCGTCTGCTGAAAAAAAAAAGCGGCAACAGCAATAGTAGCAATAATAGCAATAAAATGTTTTCCCAATGCCAGTTGACAGGCAGCTTTTCTATCCGTCCTTTTTCCCCTTAACAGTTTTTTTTGTTTTTGTTTTTTTTCTGCACCAGCGGAGTGAACGCAGGAACGGTGTTCTCTTCAGGAAGCATGGGGGGGGGGGCACACACGTCAAATTTGGCTCAACTTTCTTTTGGTTACTCCATTCTGTGTATTTTCTTTCTTCGTCTGCTTATGGTTTGCCTTTTTCACAGCCTCTGCCTGCGTTGGCTGTGCGCGTTGCCTACAGAGCACACAATCAGCCCCAAAAAAGAAGGGCACAGCAAAACACCGGAAGGAATATATATATATATATATAACTTGGGACGCCGGCGAAAGGCAGAGATATTGAAAGAGAGTTGTATTGAGAAAGGTGTGCCTGGGCGTGTGAGTTCTCCTGGGGAGGGGGGGGCATGGCCTCAGCAGTCACCGGGGGAAACCCGGTGATTGTGGTTGGAGGGGGTTTGGCGGGTGTCTGCGCGGCGCACAGCGTGCTGGAGCACGGCGGCACAGTCCTGCTGCTGGAGAAATCCGCCTTTCTCGGCGGCAACAGCACGAAGGCTGCCAGCAGCATCACAGGCACCCCCACGCAGGGGCAGATGGACGCCGGTGTACTGGACGGCGCCGCACAGTTTATGCGTGACACAAACAAGAGCTACCGCGGCGGCGACGAGGCGGGACCGGTGTGACCGCCCGTGGCGGAGCTCTCACGGCTGTCGGGGCCGACCCTGGATTGGCTCACAGCACGCTTCGGCGTCGACCTGTCGCAGCTCGGGCTCCTCGCCGGGCACAGCCGGCCACGCGTGCACCGCGGGAAGGAGCAGTTCCCCGACATGGCCATTACCCGCGCGCTCGTGGAGGAGCTGGAGCGTCTGCAAAAGTCGCAGCCGTCGCTTGTGCGGCTTGTGACGAAGCCCCGGGCTGTGCGTCTCATTCGTGGACCCGCGAAGGATGGCCCCGTCTCCGGCTTGGTGGTGGAAAATCGCGAGGGCGAGCAGCGGGTGGAGCGCGGGACAGCGATGCTCGCCACAGGCGGCTACGCAGCCGACTTTGACTCCGGCACCTCGCTCTTGGCGCGCTACACACCCGCGATGTTGAATTTTGCGACCACCAACGCCGGGCACGCCACCGGCGGCGGCATCAAGATGGGAGAGCCGGTAGGTGCCTGGTTGACGGACATGCAGCACGTGCAGGTGCACCCCACCGGACTCGTGGACCCGGCGGACCCGGACAGACGTGTGAAGTTCCTTTGCGCGGAGGCCTTGCGAGGGGCCGGCGTTTTGTGGATGAGCTCAGTTGCCGCGATGCGGTGAGTCACGCGATGCAGCAAAGCAACGCAGGCCCCTTTCGTCTCTTGCTGAGTGAGGCGTGCGCGAAGGAGGTGCCGTGGCACTGCAAGCACTACACAGCGCGAGGCCTGATGAGACGCTACGGCAGCGGTGTGGAGCTGGCCAAGGAAATGAATATTGCGCCAAAAAGGTTGCAAGGGGAGTTCAGTGCGTACCAACGTGCGGCAAGGCTGCAGCGCCGCGAGTAGAAGCGGCATCGCCACGAGGGAAGGGGCCATTCCCGATGTGGGACGCAAGGCGACGCGGGCAGGATTCCGTGTGAATGCCCCGATTTACGCCGCGTTGATTACGCCTGTCGTGCATTACACGATTGGCGGGCTTGCGACGAACGCCCGCGCGGAGGTGCTGGATGCGGCGACAGGGAATTCCATTTCCGGCCTTTACTGCGCTGGCGGGGCAGCCGACGGTGTGCACTGCCAAAATTGCCTGGGAGGAAACTTCCTGCTCGACTGCGTCGTCTTTGGATGCGTTGCGGGGGCCGAGGCGGCTCGGTACCTGCTGGCCACTTTTCTCGGGCCCGCCGCCAACCACCGCCTTGACACGATTTGCTCATACCTCTCGCTGGGCCAGTTGCCGCCGCTGAGGCCACTGCCGAAGGCCGCACCGCCAGCTGCGGCGATCGCGCTGGAAGCCGCTGCCCCAGCAGCAGCAGCAGCAGCAGCGAGGGGCACGCGCACGATTACACGGGCCGACGTGGCGAAGCGTAATGCGCAGAAGGACTGCTGGTGCGCTATCGCGGGGCGGGTGCTCAACCTCGCCGATTTCCTGCCGGACCATCCCGGCGGCAAGCAGCCCATCCTGAGATACGCCGGGAAGGACGCCACGGAGGCGTTCGACCTGGTGCACAAGCGGGACCTGATTGATGCCCACACGCCAGAGGCAGTGCTGGGGCGCGTCGCCGAGTGAAGGCGCTGCGCAAACACGCCTGTGGGTGAGGGGGGCTGCCGGAAATTTCTATCGTGGTCGCGAAAGCAAAAAAGGGGGAAAAAGCAGCAACAACTAAAGCCAGCGTACTGAATATTTTTTATTTTTATTTTATTTATTTTTCCCTCCCCTTTCCCTCTCCCTCTCGCCACTGCTAATAGTATGCCTGTGGCTTCTCTGCAGTTGTTAATTTATCATTTCTCTTTGGCCCCTCAGGCATCGATGTTTTTTTTTGTTTAAAATATTATATATATTTCAGTTATGTGTTATTTTTGTTCGTATTTCTGTTGCAGTTGCGTTGGGCTGGCCGTCTGCTGCCGTTTTTTAATTTTCCCCTGCCCTGCCCTGTTTGTTTTCCTCCGCCGTTGCGTGGCTCGATGTGGCGCCTGCCTGCGCGTTGATACCCCTCCTCCCCCTCTCCGCTCTGCCGCACTTTCGCCTCGCCGCCGCCGCCGCCGCCGCCGCCGCTCCCCCGCTCGCACGCAGCATTAAGCGGCAGCCACATCCCCCGCGCGAGGCCATTGCACCGCCGACGTATTTGTTTGCCGGACACTTCTTGTTGCAGGCTGAGGGGATACGCGTGTGCACGTCGACGCACACACCCACACACACATACACACCACACCGGAACTGCCACACGTCTTCTCTTCCTCTCTCGCTTTCGGTCCTTCACTTTCTGTGTGTGCGGGGCTCCGTCGTAGCCGGCGCCAAACCACACACATACACACATATATACACACACACACACACGGAAACCGCGGCAACGCCTAGTCTTTCACCAGCGAGAGGTCTTGGCGGGGAAGGATACACACAATGCGTCATTCGGATCCCACGGCTGCTTCGGCGGAGGACGCCTCCAGTTTAGCCCGGAGCTACCGCTACTTTGTTGGAGGCATACAGCGTCAAATCACGCAACAAGACCTCGAACACTACTTTGCAAGCCTCGGAGACTTGTACAATTTTACGCTGAAGCGCGATTCTGCAGGCAATTCACGGGGGTTCGGATGGGCGTCGTACCGAAGTCCACCATCGGCCCTTATGCGACAAGCGGGACATGTGCTGAAGGGCGCTGCCCTGACTGTGGAGCCGGCGCGTAGTCACGGCCCGCACGAAAGCACCCGCCCTGATAGACGTGGCCAGGCGAATGAGGTGGTTCCCACGCGCCGCCGCCGCCGATCGCGTTCTCGCTCGCGTTCTCGTTCTCGTTCTCTCTCTTCGAGTTCCTCGTCCTCCATGGCGCCGCGGCGGGGCGGCTACCGTCGCTTTACGTCATCGCGTCACGAATCCGCCGGCAGCAGTTCACGGCTGCCTTCTATAGCCGTGGGAGCCTCCCGCTTGCCGCCGCTTTCGGCGCAGTTGCAGGCCCCGGCCCCTCCCGGAGGGGCGCCGCCGTCCGCCACAGGCTACGAGGCAATGTCTCTCGCCAGCAATCACGACGCCGCCAGTACGGCGGGCGACACGTACCTTTGCATCCCCATGACGCTGTGCCCCCCGGAGTACCTCAATGATCCTCGAACCTTCTGCGCCAAACTTGACCAGAACCGCGTTGGCAGCCTCAACATCGTCCCAACACCGCTTGTTCCTGCAAATTCAGCACCCGTCGCTGTTTCAGTTCCACCACCACCGCCGCCGCCGCCGCCTCCCGCGCAGGATCTCAGTCAGCTTTCTTCCATGGTTAGCAGGAGCTCGCGAAACAACACGGGTTTGCCACCGTCCTACTCAGCGTCATAACCGATGCTGCACGGCGCAGTGCAAAGTGCTGGGACGCGTTAGACCGACCACAGAGCTCAAGACTTGCCTTTCCTACATCGCCTAGAGATTTGATTTGAGATTAAAGGAAATAAGTGCAAAACCGCAAGACTGAAAACGGATTGGAATTAAGCATGTGTGGTCAGCCGTCGACTGGCGAGGCGCTGGAGGGGGTTCTATCGCCCCCACGCACGGCCGTGCGCTCGTGCCGCGGCTGGCGCTCTCCACTGTTGCTTACTCCTAATCTTATTTTAATTATTTTTACTTTTTTTTTCTTTGTTTGTGTTGTCGCTCCTCCTTTTCTCTGCTGCTGCTGCTGCTGCTGCTCTCGTCGTCGTCGTCGTCGTCGTCGTCGTGGCCCCGTCAACACTCGCGGAGACCGCCCCCAGGCGGCCCCGCACGCCACTTGGCGCAGAAAATGGCGTGGCGAAAAGCCGACCGCAACGTCCCGCGAGGGAAAGAGAAATGAAGCTGAGGCGAAAAAAGGGGGAAAAAAAAGCGGGGGAAAAAAGAGGGAAAATCAATAATAGTAAAAAAGAAGAAAACGAGGCATCAGGCCAATGAGGGAAGAAAAAACGAAGGGGACGGAGAGTGAGGCCCAGCAGGAGATGCGTTGCGTAAGCGCTTATGCCTTGTGAGTTTTGCTGCCTTCTTTTCCCGAGTGGGGCACCCGCGCCTCTCCGCGGTGCCGTGCGCCGCCGTCTCTTCCCAACCCCCGCGTTGTGGCGGTGGTGGTGTTGGCCTCGCGCATCTCCCCTCGACTGAAAAGCGGGACGCAATCAAACCCCCATCCGACGACTCCGCAAGAAAACGTGCTGCAGTCCTCCCGCAATTCCTTCTTTCCGGCACCTCCTCTCCTCCCTCGCCGTTTCAACGCGGCTGGACTCCGAGTACGGCATGCACCTCTGTGTGTGTGTGTGTGTCTCTTTCTCTCTCTGCGTGTGCGGTGGTAGTGGGGTGGGTGGGCGAGGGGCTTATACTTCCTCTTTTTCTGCCTTCTTTTTTTTCTTCTTTTGTTGGCGTGTTTGTTTGTGTTTGCTGGAGGGGGAGTTACGAGCTGCGGCGGCTGCGCCGTTGCATTGACTGTTTTCTCCGCCTCGCTCACTTTTCCCCTCCGCGTACACATCTGTGTTTGTTTCCCCTTGTGTGCTTCCTTTCGCCTCCGCATGCCCAGATGAGCCCGGCGCCCAGACGACCGGCCGCACGGAGGTCTACGGAACAGGCGCGTCTCGTCGAACAAACAACGATGACGAGAGCACGCGCACGCACGCACGCACGCACGCACACAAAAAAAAAACAATTGCGAATAATAAGCCAATAAGAGGCCATAATAACGAAAACAGGCAAACGAAGGCGAAAGAGTGAGAATAAGAGTGAGTGGTGCCATTTGGTGAGACACGCATTGAAGGCGGGGGTTGCACATCGTTATTTGCCTCTCTGTTTCTGTTTCTGTTACACGCCTCTTTCTACGTTGTGTCTTTTTTACTCCCTCACTTTTTTTTTTTGCTTTGGCCGTTTGCGATTGTAGATTACGTCTCACACGACTGTGAAGAGGGAAAAAAATAGAACTTCATGCATTTACATCCATCATTTGCGCAGGCGGTGCAGGAATGCGTCTCGAGGTATCCGTTGCGCCATGACCCGCGCACCGCGCCGCTGGCGTATGGGACGGCCGGATTTCGTACAGCAGGAGTTCTGTTGCCTCCTGTGGCGGCGCGTGTTACCTTTGTGGCGGTGCTGCGGGTGTGCTGGGCCGTTGGTAACCGCGCGGCGCCCGCTGGCTGTTCTGTCGGTTGCATGGTGACAGCCTCGCACAACCCCGCCGCGGACAATGGCTTGAAGCTTATCGACGTGGATGGTGGCATGCTGGCGGTCCTCTGGGAGAAAGTCTGCACGGCGGCCGCCAACGCCGCCACCGCGGCGGAGCTTCTTGCCGTTTTGGAGGAATGGGCGGTCGGCAGTAATATTGCCACGCCTGCCTCCATGGAGGAGCTGATGGTTCGTTGTCCCTTTTCTGTGGTGCACCTTGCACGTGACACGCGCTCGTCTGGGAGGGACGTTCTCGCCGCCGTACATGCCTCGCTGCAGTCGCTGCACGTGCCCTGCAGGGACCACGGCCTCATCGCAACGCCGCAGCTGCATTACTTGGTGCTGCGCGCCAATCGACCCGTGACGGTGGCGGAGGTCCCAAACGTTTCCGACTTTGGGCCCGCGCTCTACAGACAGGAGGTGCTTTCCTCTCTGGCGGCACTGTTGCACGCCCTGGCGACGTCGACGCCGAATACGCGACGACGTCGCCAGAAAATTGTGTTGGATGCGGCAAATGGCGTGGGCGCCGTTGCCGTCAAGGCTTTGCTTGCGACGGCGCAGCAGGTGCTTCCACAGAATCCGTTGGAGGACTTTTTTGACGTCGTCGTGCTGCACGACGACTGGGAACACGAGGACGCCCTTAATCATATGTGTGGCGCCGACTTTACGCAGCGCACCCGTTCTCCGTCGGAGGCGATGAAGAGGTGGGCCGCGGCGCATGCGCGGCAGCAGCTGCAGGAGGCTGCCGAGGAGCGGGAGGAGGTCCACTATTACTCGCTCGACGGCGACGCCGACCGTGTCGTCGCGTTCCTGCACGACTGCAGTGGGGGGGACGAGGCGTGGCACTTGCTGGACGGCGACCGTGTGGCCATTCTGTACGCCATGCTGCTGCGGCGGTGTCTTGGGACGGCGGCGCTGCAGCTCCTCGACGTGGGGGTGGTGCAGACGGCCTACGCCAACGGGGCCTCGTCGGAGTACCTGCAGCACTGCCTTGGGCTTCGCGTGTACTCCACCGCCACGGGCGTGAAAAATCTGCACCCCATTGCCCACGCGCGTGACATTGGCGTGTACTTTGAGGCCAACGGCCACGGCACGGTTTTGTTCAACACCGACGCCATCGCATCGAAGCTCGCGACACCGACGGAGCCGCACGCGCGTGCCTTGTTGCGGCACCTTCCGCTGCTTCTTTCGCAGGTGTGCGGGGACGGCATCGCCGACGCGTTCGCCTGCGAGGTGGCGCTGTTGGCGCTGCAGATGGACTTCGCCGCCTGGTATCGCCTCTACGCGGACCTGCCCTCGCGCCAAACAAAGATTACAGTGCCGAACCCAAAAGTAATTACAACCACCCCCGACGAGCGGCGGGCATTGACGCCGCCGGGGCTGCAGGAGGCGATAGATGCAGCGGTGACTGCCACAGCTTCGGCTGCGCAATCGGTGGCGAGAGCGTTTGTGCGACCGAGCGGCACGGAAGCGCTGGTTCGCGTCTACGCTGAGGCGAGCAGTGCGGAGCAGTGCAAGCGGCTTAGCGAGGAGGTGGAGAGTCTCGTGCGGCGGTACTGTGGCGCACCGGCGAATGGGGCGGCGGTGCAGGGAAAGTGAGCTAAGCGCAGACATGCAACGAGACAATTTGGGGCCAAAGTAGGGGAGCGGACATGTTGTCGGTGTGTACACGTGCCCTCTTATGTGAGGCTTGTTTCTCCCAACTATGCAGTCCCACTACCTGTATCTGTAGAGAGCGAGAGAGAACGAGGGAGGTGCGCGTGTGTATGTTTTGCATTCAAACTGAATACCACTTTATTTACGTTTTTGTTGTTGTTGTTGTTGTTTTATTCGCATATTTTCTCTAGGAGCGGATGGGGGAGTGGATGTGGATGTGGATGTGGGGGTGGGGGGAAGGTTCGGGCGGGAAGAAGCCTTGAAGGCTGATGGGACGTTTTGTGTGCCTCCCCGGCCTTTTTGACCGTGGCCTAATGTGTTTGTTGTTTTTCAAAGAAGCCGCGTTGGGGCGCGGCGAGGGCGACCTTGTCTGTTTTGTCGTGTTTCTGCTGTCCGTGCGCCTCTCTCTCTCTCTCTCGGTGTGTGTGTGTGTGTGCGCCTTTGCCGCGGCGAAGAGGCTGCAGCTGGTAAACGAGCCACACGACTGCCTGCGGGCGAGTCCACTGGCGGTGGGGTGGGCAGCGGCGTGCGTCCGCCTCTTTTTTTTTTCTTCTTTTCTTCTGCGTGGGTTTATGCGTCTGCCCCTGTCCGTTGGTTGTCTCCCCACTGCACCCTCTTTCCTTCTCCATGTACGTCTCTCTCCTCGCACATATACATATACATATATATACCTGGCCGCAGGAAGTAACAGTTGCGTGCACCGCATTGGTATCGCCGCAAGTGGTGGTCAGGCCACACACACGCACGCACACGGACACCGAACGCGCACACGGACACCGAACACGCACACAGACACGGACACCGAACACGCACACGGACACCGAACACGA
>NW_021704328.1:0-10607 GCF_003719485.1 Trypanosoma conorhini | reverse complement strand
ACTGCCCCTGTCCGTTGGTTGTCTCCCCACTGCACCCTCTTTCCTTCTCCATGTACGTCTCTCTCCTCGCACATATACATATACATATATATAATATACCTGGCCGCAGGAAGTAACAGTTGCGTGCACCGCATTGGTATCGCCGCAAGTGGTGGTCAGGCCACACACACGCACGCACACGGACACCGAACACGCACACGGACACCGAACACGACAACACGCCACAGGGGCCCAAGGTGCTGTTCTTGTTGGTTTGTCCATCCCTTTCTTCTGCGTTTTGGCAGGCACTGACAGCCCCGCAAAGCAGACCACCTCGGGCTTTGGAGGGGAAATAAAGCAAAGCAACAACAGCACATGACAGGAGAGAAAAAAAAGAAGTGAGTACACTAGAGACAATTAAAATAACAATAAAAGGAATTGAGCCAAACATACGGTCAAAACGGAATGGCGAAGTATCTTGCTGGTACGCGAGGGCAGAGCAGAGTATCTCTCTTTAGCTGTGCGCTCTGGACCGTGACCGCTTGCATGGTGACACTGCTGTTTGTTAGTCTGCCGACACATGCGGCAGCCGTCGTTGTGGACCCGCCTATGCCATTATTGAATGTTCCCTTTAATGTGACCGCTGACTTTATGCAAGCGGGAAAAAATTTGTTCTTATCAAGCGCCTCATCGTGTGAGGAGTCAAAAATGGTGGGCTCCTTCTGCACCCTGCCGGCAAGCCGCACCTGTGAGTTCACCGTGCCCCCGGCGAGCGTCGGCGTTAGTGCCGAGTACGACAAGGAGGTTCCACTGCTCTACGTCTGCTCCAGTGCCGTTCCTGCAAAGTGCATCCAGACACTGCAAGTTCACGTTATAGATTCCGTCCCGCGTTACGTCTTTACGGGGGTGCCGTCTACGCTGGCGCTGGGGAATGCGACACCCGTGGGCAGTGTCATCGGCTTCTTTGTTGACAGCGACTGCAGCTCTCCGTTTCTTGACATGCTGGCCGTGAAGCTGGGTGAGGACAGGAGGTTAACCTTGACTGTCAGTTCCAGCCGCATCATGCACTTCTGCGCGCGTATCCCACAGGGGCCTACTGGGGAGCTGTCGGCGTTTTTACAGGCGGCGACCGTGGTGGCATTCGCGCCCTTTTCCGCGAGTGGGCCAGGGGCGGTCCGATACACCACGTCAACCTTCGTCTTAAGCGAATTTAATCAGATCCCATTTGCCAGTTTTTCGCGTTCCGTGTTGTGTGATCCGCTGCTGCAGGAGCCGGTGTCGAATGGAATGCTGCAGCGTGTCACGCTCTTCGTATATGTGCCCCGAGGGGAGTACTACCTGTGCACGGGGGTGCCGTATTACATGTCCACCCGGGTCTTTATGCCCTCGAGCAGCCTCATCCAAATTAAGGAGTACGGGTTGCAGCCGCACACGATGTACACCGCCCTGCCCACCAACGTGACTCTCGCGTTGGACGCGGCGTCAATGCAGCATGACACCGGCACCACCATCGCACTCTTTCGATCCCCTGATTGCAGGCAAGACAATGTCCTCCCCTGGCGCCCGTCGCGGGAGTGGACCGTGACCGATCCGGGTTTGTACTACGCATGCATAAGGGCTACAGGGCAAAAAGGAAAAGTCAACGTGCTTGCGGCCAACGTGACGGTGATGACCAGACCCACGACGGCGTCGTCGCCGTCTCCCGCCGTTAGAGGCGTGGACACTGTCGTCACACTGGGCAATCGCGCGGCGTCCATCCCTGGCGCCATTGTCGTGGGGTTATCCATGACGTGGGACTGCTCTCAGCTGGTCTCCAGGGCCACCACGACAGAGACCGGAGACAAGGTCACCCTCCGCGTCCCAGAGAACGCGCTCCAGACGATGTCCCTCTGCGTCTCAACCCCGTTCTCCTCGAAGCCGCTGCCCCCGGGTGAGGCTCCAGATCGTGGCTACGCGTATCTCTTGGACAAAATTACGACTCGGCCGTATGCCCTGAAATACGCTGCCCTCTTTGCAGGGAAGGCGGGAATCGTCACATTTGATCCGGGGGTGCAGTTTGAGGCAGGGGCGAAGGGGGTGTTTGCCATGGACGCATGCACCAAGGCCGTTGGCGTCGAATTCGCGATGAATGAGACTTATGCGAAGAGAGTTGTGCTCCCATACGCTGGGAAGTACTCACTCTGCGTAAAGGTGCCGCGTGACGCATCCTTCACCCCTTTAGCTTCAGTTGTGGTGTACGGTGCGGTGGCATTGACCCCCACCTCCATTCTTGCGGACGCCACCACAGATGTTTTGGTGTCGCAGGTCCCCCCGGTTGCCCCGGTGAGGATCGTTGCCGCAGCTGACTGCAGTGCTGTCCCAGTGGCTGAAGGAACGGCGAGCGGGAGTGGGACGTCGGAGCTCCGGGTGTGGTACGCCACAGCGACCAACCTGACCGTGTGTGTGGGGTATCATGGAAATGACATCGGGGGAGACTGGAATGTAATCCCCGTCGGAATTTTGCCCGTGACGAGCGTTTCTCTCCTTCCAAAGACCGTGATTGTGAATAAGCAAAACCGTGTGAATTTCGTTGTACCCGACGGCGCGGCTCTCGCCGGATTTCGCGTCGTTGCAGTTCGTGGAGCGGGGGCGTCATGCGCGTCAGCGCCCTCGGGACCGACGCTGCCTGTCACTGTCCCCAAACACGGACGGGCATTTGTTCTCTTTACACCACCTGAAGTCACAGTCTGGACGCTGTGTGTGGGGAACTCCCTCGGCGCGTTCAGCCCCGCTGGAGGTGTTTCTTCTGTGGAGCCGTTGGCGATGACTACAAATCCCTCGCCAGGCGCCGCCGGATTGCCTGTCACGATGAAATTTGACGGGGCGTCATGGCAGGCGCTCAACCCAACACGATTTGCAGTTACAGACACGGAGGACTCGTGTGCATTTGCCAGTGAGGACAAAGTTCCTCCCACCTATGGGGAGGGCTCTATTGACGCCGCCAGTAGGGTCAGCAGCTCATTTTTGACGACGCAAACCGGCACATTGACAGTCTGTGTTGGATGGGAGGATGAGGCGGGAAGCTTCTTTGTCTACGGGAGCACCATAAAACTTGTGACGTTCACGTCCCTTTCTAGATATGTCATCCGCAACTCACCGAATAACGTTTCAGCGTACCCAATCATTGATGGGTGCTCTCTGTTCCTTGTGCACTGTGCCACGGAGGACATGTGCGGCGCCCCCATTTCATCGACCGTCTGCTTGCATGCGACACGACGGTACCACACAAGTTCCCTGGTTCCTCTGCAAGGTGCCCCGCTCGGGCAGTATGTGCTGTGCCAGGAAGACGTGCACCAACACGAAGTCGCGGCCTCGCCTGTGCTTGTCACAGCGGTGGATCCCTTTGCGGTGACCCTCGTGGATACGGAGGTGCGACAGTACAGAGCGGCCGACGTAGCGGTGAGCGGGGGCGACACACGCACCCGCACGGACTCCATTACCCTCTTTACGATGCCGCCAGGTGTCTCCTGCGGCGCAACGGACGCACGACGCGAGGATACGACGCTTCCTGCGGGCGTTTTCAACGGAACCATCACCGTGACGAAGCTCACCCCCATCGTGGAAGAGGTCCAGTTGTGCGTGGCCGCATCCCCAACGGACGCGTTTCTCGCAACAACGTTCACGCTTCTCCCCTACATGACTCCCGCGACGATGCTTACGGGCCGCACCGTACACGTGCGCTCTGGCGTGTGGAAGGAAAATGTGGTGGCCAAACTCACCGCCGCAGCGGACTGTGCGGGGAGTGTGATGAGCGTTAAACCCGCGCTTGTCGCCGACTACGTCTCCGAGCTACGGGTGGACGGGTGCGCAGGCGGCAACCTGGATCGCACCTCTGTGCACTACTGCGAAAGCCGCGATGGTGGGAGCGTGTACGAGCACCGAGGGGTGATGCCGCTCATTCGCCTTCAGAGCTGCGACCGCGACCATCCTGCCGCGATTCTGCCTATAAAAGTTCCACCGGCTAGACCTATAGAGAACTACGGAATCGACACAGCGCTCCTCGTAGGTCCGGTGCTTTCTAAAACGTCGGATTGTCGGGATTTGTTGCCGGGGGCACGCGGGTATTCACCGAGGTTTGATGAGACGGCAACATTTTTTGTATGTGCGCGCCCGAAGGGCGATCGTCAATTTGTGTTTACCAGCGACACTCCGACGCTTGAGGTGGAAAACTTCAAAGCCTCGCCGACGTCTATTCCGAGTGAACTGTTCGACGGTGTTGGTGGCAAACTCCCTGTGCTGTTGAGGCTGAACTTCCGTACCGCCACAAAGGAGACCTACCTGAGCCGCAGCGCGAGCTGCGGTAGTTTGTTGGCGGCCGCAGCTGGTCTTGCGGATGAGCCGCCACGTGCATGTTTGGAGCTTACAGGGGTCTCGGGGGTGAAGTACGTGTGCGTTGCAAACCCTGACGGCGGCCCACCACAGCTGCCCGTGGCGGAGCTTCTGGTTGTCAATCCTCCCGTTTCCTCCTTGTTGGATCCCATACTCGTGATCGGCGCCCCGTTCCGTGTGACGTTGCGGGTGGCCACTGAGAGCGGTCAACCACGGCTCTACTCGCTGGTGCCAGGGGGCGACGCCAAGAGTGTGTTTGCGCCCTTTTACGCCTCCTTTTTCCGTGGCATTTTCCTCTCGAGTGACGCATGCAGAAGCGTTGCCACGGGCAGTGCCCTGACGTACGTTGGGAGCACTGGACGCGCCGCCCTGCCCACGGCGGACATCTCCGGTGGGCCGCCGTCGCTCTCGGTCTGCGCAGGCACCCCCGCAGGGAACCTTTCCGCCGTCAAGGACATTCCAATCTCCACCGTCATCATTTACCCCGCGCAGTTTGTTGTTGGCGCCGACATCGATGTGTATGTCCCACTCACCCCAAATGGGGTGTTCCACCTGCGACGAGATCCCAGCTGCGGGGGCCCGGAGGTTGTCCCGTCCTTCACAACGAACACGGAGGCGCATGGTGTGGTGCACTTTAGACGCTCCGCAGACGACAGCTTACCCGCTATCGGCCAGTGGACGCTCTGCCTGGAAACTCACCCGGCACCTAAAGGAAATTCCTCCGTGCTCCCGGCATTGCGTCTACAGCCACTGACGACGATTGAGGCGGTGAAGCCTGTGCACTACGATGTTCGGGGTCGCGATGTTGTTCTCTGGGTCGACAGTCCCTTCTATTTGCTAAATGATTTGTGGATTCCAAACTTGCTCCCTGGCTTTAGCACAGACCGGGGTTGCAGGGAGCAAGCGACCAGGTATGGCTCCTGGAAGGCAGCTAAAGACCCGAAGGGCCGTGGACTGCGACGCATTGTTGTCTACGCGTATGAGCCTGCCGGCCCCTTGTACCTATGTGCGGCTGTGCCGGTCAACAACACCGTCGCGGCTGTTCCCTACACAGGTGCAATTCGCTTTCTGCCACCCAAGTTCTCCCTGCCGGTTACGGTTTCACGTTGTGCGGCCTGGCATTTGAGCTCCTGTGCGCTTCCGGATGTATCCCCGCCGGGGGCATTCATGACGGTTATTAAGGGGGATTGCTGCAGACTTATTGATCGTTTGAACACCGTCGGAAGCCTCACCCGGGACAGCGACAACACATGCCGCCTGCAACTAGACGCGGCACTGGTGAAAGATTACCCCAGCAACGAGGAGTTCAGCGTGTGTGCGTTGCACGCCGGCGATGCCTCCTACTGCACCACCCTGGGCACCGTCCAGGCGAGCAACGAAGGATGCTTTGAGGGAACCACCACCACTGGCACCACGCTAAGTACCAGCATGCTTATTGCCATCATTGTGCTGTGTGTGATTTTTGGACTCCTGCTGCTCGTACTTTTGCTCTGCCTGCTCCTGCGATGCCGCAACCGAGAGCAGGACAAGGAACGGGACACCTACCTGGCCTATCCGCAGTTGCATGGGAGCGAGACAAACCCTTTGACGATATGCACCTCAAGTACAAGTCCTCCGCGGGCGCCGAAGGAGTCCCTGTTTCTCGCGACACGTGGGAGCCACTCCTTTGGCGTCTCCCAAAACAACTTCGCTGGTAGCAGCGCCACGGACACCATCTTGCTGCAGGCGGCCGCGGCCGCGGCAACGGCAACGGGCGCGCGGGAGGTGACCCGGAGGAGCATGCTGGAGGGCTTGGAGGAGGGCGAGCGGGACCAGGTGAGGCTGGAGGAGGCGCGGGATCGGTACAACCTTCGCCTCGCGTGCGCCGAGGAGCAGGAACGCGTCCGGGTTGCGGCGAAGGAGCAGGAGTTTAACTTCGAGTACAGCGGAAATTGGACCAACCCGTTTGCCGCCAGCGGCGGCGGGGACGACCTCGCCGAGGGCCCTGCGCCCTCCGCGCCGAAGCCGGAGGAGCTGGACACCTTCACGGACACCGAGGACGGGCCGGAGCCGGGGCCCAGAGACGGGTACCTGACCTCCGTGGTGGAGCTTGCCCCGGCCCTGGCGCCGTTCCAGCACGACCCGTACCTGCCCGTCGATCCAACGACGAATTCGATGGGTTACACGACAACGCAGCGGTTTCATGAGGAATGGCGCTTCCTCTTCGAGGCCGAGGGGGTGCGGCGGCAGCGCATCTTCAACTATGCAGAGGAGGAGTGGCAAAACCTTATCGATGCAGAGTTTAGCGATTACGCCTACCTGCAGCAGGCGGTGTCAGAAAAGCCACTGCCGCCGCCGCCGCCGCCGCCGCCGCCGCCACTACCGCTCGCCACTGTTCTGCCCTTTGCGATGCTTATTGGTCAGCAGCAGGACGCCGAGAACAAAACCCACGTTCGTAGTGATCTCAATTGCATTGACGATGTGGATGATGTCTATGACGCACCCAGTCATCCTGCGCCGATGCGGAAGCCCGAGAAAAAAGGCAGCGTGAAGAACGTCGGGGATGATCGTGTAAACACGGCACCCGCTACCCTGGCCGGGCGGGGCGCCCGTGTGTCTACCGCTGGGGAGGATGAGCTGCTTTCCGGGGGAGAACGCCTTCGGTGCATCGGGGCACTCAGGCGAAAAGACAACTGACCCGTCACACACCGCTGGGGAGCGGAGGCGCCGTACCCGCAGGGAACCCAATAACAACCCTGGACAGGAGCCGGACACATCAGTCTTGTTCCGGGTCCAACACGGCACCGCGCCGCACAAAGTTCAGCATCTTCCCCGACAACTGGGGTTTCGGTGACAGCGACGGCGGTGTGAACAGGCCCCCAGAGGCTACGGATCCTCGGAAGTAGACGCCTCGGCCGTGAGTAGAGACAAGAAGTTCCATGCTTGCTCCAATGACTGCCGCAAGGAAGCCACACACACACGGAACAAGCAAAGAAAAGAAAGCAAAAAAAAAACGCAAGTACATGCTGGGGGTGGGGTCTTACAGAGTGAGAAGACGTGCGTCAGGCAAGAAGGAACGACAGTAACGACGTATGAAAGTTTTGTTTGGTTCTTTTTCGTTTGAGGTGTGAATATGCGTGTGTGTGTGTGCGCGCGCAGAGGCGTGGCAGAGTCTCACGTCTAGAGGCGGTCAACCGGCTTCTGAATGCACCAACACTCCGCCCAACGCAATCGACTCACGCATGGGGAAGAGGAATGTCGACTTTGGTTTGAGTAAACCGACCAAGTCAAGAACAACCGCAAAAAACAAACAAACAAACAAACGCGACAGCGCAAAGACCTTCTGAGAAGGTGCCTGAAATGATGATGAACTCATTTAGCCATATTTGTGTTTATATATTTACATTCCTTTATATGGTCAGGTATTTTTTCTTATTCCCTTCCTTCTCCCCCCAACGCTGGTGGGACGGACTGGCGCGACACGCGAGTTAATTGTACAGCTCTCCCAAGCTTTGCGGCTTCGCACACTGACACACGAGTTTGGTCTGCGCTGTCATGTATCTTTAACCGTGACTACTTAAAAGCATATCAGTTTATAGAGTGAAGAGGTCTGCAGATATATTATATATATGTGTGTGTATATGTTTCTGTGAGTATGTGCATTTAGTTATTTATTTTTCTTTTTAAGAATTCAAGAACCCTCTGCCTTTTCTCCGAGGTTTGTCTAACGCGATTATTGGTGATTATAGAACAATGGGGACTTGATGGACCGAAAAGTCTCGAATAAATAAGGAAATGAGCGGGCGAGTGCGCTCGTGAGAGACGGCGTGATAGAGCGAGAGAAGCAACCGCATGTGCATTTATGTGCCTATATGTATTTATCCTCCAACCACTCTCATTATTATCATCAACATGTCTCTTTTTATATGTATCCCTCTCTCTCTCTCTGTGTGTATGTGTGTGGCTGTACAGCTTGAGATGCAGCAGCGGGAACTGAGTGACCGCTCTCATGGAGGCGGGAACGGGCATCAAGACGCAATTACCTCGATGCGCACTTGAAAGGGTTTCCCTTGGCTGTGGCATGCACACACCCATTTTTTCAGCCGTGCGAGTGGGCAGCAAGAGGAGCGTGGGAGCAAAGAAGGGAGTAGAGAGGCATGCGACGCGAAAAAAAAAGGTGCAAAGATGTTGGTGGTGAGAGGTGAAAGATAAATCAACCGCCTCCCCGCGTGAACGCACGCGCGCACCCAGAGACACGAGCACAACGGACTCGAAGAAAATATGAAGGAAAATATGAGAGTCCTGACATAATGATATTTATTTATTTTTTATTTTTATTATCTTTGAATTTCCTTAAGACATTGTCGTTTTTTCTTTTTTCTTCTTACCGGGGGAGTCAATTGGGGGGGGGGGGGCGGTGCATGTCTGTGTGGCTTGTTTTATGTGTATTTGCGTTTTCTTCATGCGCGTGTGTGTGTGCCTGTGTGGGACGAAGGGATGGGGACGCTGCGTCTCTTGCGGCGGCTCGTGAGGAAGTTTTTTCTTTTGTTTTATTATTATTGCCCTTCTGTCGCTTCCTTCCCTTGCCGTGTTTTGTGGCGCGCCCACCTCTCCGCATGCCCGCTGCTTGCTGCTGGTGGCGGCGGCGACGGCGAAGCGCAAGAAAGCGTCTCAGCGATACAAACCACAGTCGCGTAGGAAGAAAGAGGCAGGCGTCGAGGATGCCCAGCGCCTTGAAGCGTCTCGGCAATGAGCTGCGGGAGGCCTCGCTAAACCCGGAGAGCGACGTGGAGCTGCACCTCCTGCATGCCAACAGTCTCTTTACGTGGGAGGCGATTCTGCGTGGCCCCCCCGACACTCCCTTCGAAGGGGGGAAGTACCGTTTGCTCCTACGTGTGCCGCAGGACTACCCGATGCTTCCACCCACGGCGAACTTTTTAACAAAAGTTTTTCACCCAAACGTGAACTTTGACACCGGCGCCGTTTGTCTTGACATCCTGAAGAGTCGTTGGTCCCCAGCGTGGACGCTGAACAGTGTGTGCCGCGCCATTTTGAGCCTGCTGGCGGAGCCGGAGCCAAACAACCCCTACAACTGCGATGCGGGGAACCTGCTGCGCGCCGGCGACACGGAGGGGTACGCCTCGCTGGTGCGCATGTACGCCATCATGGACGCCGGCGCCCCGCCCTTCCCGGAGCTTGCGTAGCCCGCCGGATCGAGGCAAGCCCGCCGCCGCGCTTCCCCCTCCCATCCTTCCTTTTTTTTTATTTTATTTTTCCCTTTCCCCGCCAGTCTGCGTGATGTACGTTGGCCTCAAGGCAAAACGAACATGGGCGCGGGGGGAGGGGGGAGGATGCGCGCACGCGAGAGAGCGGCCAGGTTTGTGCGTGTCTGACCTGCCGTTCTCTCCTTCGTTCAAAGTGCAGCGGCTGACGCTGCACCGCGTGGCTCGGCGGGGGGCGGGGAGAGGAGTTGCTGCAGTTTGGTTCCACGAAAAAACAAACAAACAAACTCAGAGGTGGCGGCACTCGCGTCTCGCGACACCCACCACTGCGACTGCACGCCGCGCTGAGGTTGCGCCTTCTTCCACTTCTTCCACCTCTTTTTTTTTGTTTTTGAATGTCTCTCTCTCTCTCCCTGGCTGGCTGGCCGGCTGGCTGTCAGTCATTGCAGGTAGGAGAAGCTACTCACGCCACAGTGAGGGGACGAACCGAGCGCAATCAGATTTATTGTTATAGGACGACAGTGTGAGACGGCGAGGAGAAAAATCAACCAAATAAAAACAAAAAGCAAAAGGAAAGGAAAAAAGGAAAGACACCCGTAAAGAGCGAGAGACGTAGGTAGCAGCACAAGCGGGGATAAAGGAAAGCAACTACAACAAGAACAACAAAAAAGACCCTTCACAGCACAATCGGCAGAGTAAGCAAGGAGCCGTGGCCGAAGCAAAGCCAAGGAGAGCCTCAGCGCGCAGACACGAGCGTGTTCGGAGCATCGTCGGACGAGACACGCACACCACTCGCATCCACGCGGATCCCACCGGCATTAACGGAGAGGTGGGAAGGAGCCGCTGCAAGTACGGCGTGAGACAGGAGCGGCGACAGGCGACCGAAGGCACAGACCGCCGCCAGTCGCAGCCGTGAGCGAGGCAGCAGCAGCAGCAGCAGCACACGCGAAGGGGCAGGAGAGAAAGCGGCGTGGGGCCAGACCCGCGGAGAAAGCGAATCAGAGAGAGAGTGAGTAGAAGAGGGGAGAGTGCAAGCCGCGGCAGGGAGATTGGGAGTGT
>NW_021704338.1:0-24873 GCF_003719485.1 Trypanosoma conorhini | reverse complement strand
ACCCTAGACACGGCAGCGCTAATGGAAGAGCCGGGGAAGCCCCAGTGGCGCCTCCGTGTGGGGCATAAGCTTTTCATTGGCGTCGCAGTCCTCGAGGGACAGTACGTGTTATGCGCCTTGCTCACACGCCCGGGGAGAAAAACAGGAGATGGCCCTGCGTGGGGAACCGCCTTCGTTCTCCGTGGGAAAAAGTGTATTGCCCTGCCTGCGGCTCCCCTCCCCAGAGACACCGGCATCCGTGCTGCCCGCCACCATGCCTCTCAGACGCGACGTTTGCGCCTGCCCCGCAAACACCATCGCCTCCTCCCCCTGCTGTTCCTCCTCATGCGTATGGCACCGCAGACTCTCCGGAATAGTCCCCATGTCAGTGCGGTGATCATCGCGAAGTATGTTTGTGAGGTTTAACGGGGCGGACCCGCGCGTTGAATATCTTCGGCGCCATATCTCATTTGCATGCAGTCGCCACCGCGGTTTCCTTAACAGCTCAGTCATAAAGGTGAACAACAGTAGTGCGGTTCCCAGGATAAGAAGCACGCTGCAGCATCCGAGCTGAACGGAGATATAGGTGCCACAGGCATCGTGCACTAGAGGCGTTGTGGCTATCCACGAGGCACCGAGCATCCAAAAGATCTCCCAAACGACGTACACCAAAAATGCTATGTTGATTGGCTCCATAAAGAAGAGACGGAAAGTACTCAGCTCCAGTGGTATTCCCTGCTCAATGCGGTAGCGCATTCGCCACATGAGCACAATTGCGTATATCATATTCACAATGGTATTTGAGAGTCCCAACGCACACCATGGCGTTGTATGGGCGCTGCATGAAAGCGACAGCAAAATGTCAAAGCCGCGAATAAGCTGGGCGCCGTTTCCAGTGACAGTCAGCAGGGTAAAGAACGGTGTTGGGCGATCGTTGGGCACCAGCGCGCGCCACACCAGTGCACGCGTCTCCTGTAGCCGGTACCGCAACGTCCCCTCTGCTGCCCGCATCACCAACGAGAAAGGAAGTATATTCCTCACTAAAGTAAATACATGAACCTGCCAATGGACAAGCGCAATTTTGCTCCACACTTGTGCGCAAGCGTCGAGACAGTGTTTTTTTTTCTTTTGGACTAGAAAAAAAGGGGGGAAAAGATGGCAGCGGGTGCGATCGCATCAGCGCCAGCTGAGAGAGGGCACGTTGTTGGCTTTGCCCGGCACCGAAACACGCCTGGAGCGATCCAGGGGCGATCGGGAGAAGGTAGTAGTGTTAGGAATTGTATTAGGGAGACGGGGTTAAAAAGACGCTGCGTTATTGCACCACCTACCTCACATTACAAGCGCTGTCACCGCATACCCCACAATGGTTAACGCACATGCCGCAAGGTCAAACATGAGCTTTGGACAGAAAATGGAAAACAGCATGAGGTGGGACTTCTGAACGTGCGCGTTGAAGGTGGAGGCGGCGGTCTGCACCACCGCCAGGTACACCAACAGGTAGCACAAGTTCCACCCATGTGCCCGTTGGGTCTTGTAGACGCTCATAACCGCCATGGGAACCAATAAAAAGGCGTTGAGCGCCCGCATCACGACCAGCAGACTCCCAAAAACGACGTATTCCGAAGAGTTGCCCACAAAATAGGCGTTCAAGTCCACTGTGGTGAGGAGGCATTGATTCCCCTGCGAATAGAAGGCAACCCACGAGAGTAGGTGCAACAACACCGCCTGGGCGATGCCTGGAAGGTGGCTTATTGCGCGTACCACAAAAGGCAAGAGCGCCCCGTAAATGGCAACTGCGGCGCTTACCAAGTACTTCTCATGGCAGAGGGAACTTGCCCACACGACAAACGCCATATACCGCAGGTGTGAGCCATCGTGCACAAATACCGTCAACACGAAAAACACGAGCGGGGCGACGTGGTGAAGGAGGAAGCGGCTGTAGCAAATGGCCATGAGAGAAAACTGTGCCACCACCCAGAGGCGATCGAAGGTGGAGGAGGAGGCGAGGAGGAAAGCGGCGGCACCAATAACAAGGCCCATGTACTCCCACTGCAAACTTGCAGCGTGCGTAGCCATCCACTCTTCCAATGGAGACATCATCCCGGAATGGTGGGTGATGTGCGAGCGACTGCGACCAAGCAAGGGCACCATGACTCGCAACGACACCTGCAGCCCAAAAAGAAGCAGGGCAGCACGCTTCTGAGATGTGGCAAGAAGCGCTGAGAGAAGGAGGAGCTCTAGCAAACAGAGCACCTCCACATCTTCCTTTACGATGAAGCTGTTAGAGAGCAAGGCACAAAGACGGAGTACAAACAACAGCACCGCCCAAGTACCCGTCAGCCTCTCCCGTCGTATGCACTGCAAGAGTTCGGTATTTCGCATCAGTGAGAAGGCGGCTATGAGAATGAGGCACGATCCAAGGAACATACCACCTTGACTCATTTGACTCCGTGTTTTGCGCCCAAAGTGGCTCATCATGGCAAGACGTTCGCGCCAATTTATAGTCTCATTTTCCCACGCAGCATTTTTTGGCAGTCGTGCGTCTCTAAAGTAGTTGCTCATTTGTCTCCAGTTGCACTCCTCAAGCCTGTCCAATTCCGCCTCCGGATCAGCAAGGACGACAAGCTCCGGGATGATGCGGCCAATATTAGCAAACGGAATGGGGACACCCAAAAGCGCACTAATCGTCGGTGCCAGGTCCACTTGATGTGCCGCGCTTAGTTTGTTCAGGTCCACTCCAGCAATCTCACGGCACGGCTTTTGTGGCATCAAATCCTCGTCACGACCCTCAGCCCAGCGCGTCTCTGTCAACTCAGATCTTCGGCGCAAAGATTTGGCGGCATCAGCTGCTGTTGCGGAGGACGACGAGTGCCGGCTGTTCCCGTCAAACAGTTCGGCGTAGAGAAACGAGTCCGTCTCTGGAAACGTGTCGCCGCCGTGGTCGCCGTTGTTTGTCATTCCATGGTCGCCAATGAGAAGCAGCAAGGTTCGCATGCTCGAGTTGCGTTGGCGCAGTACCTGAGACAGATTATACAGCGCATCGTTGGTTCGTCCAAGCACACGACCCATTTCAGGGTGGTGGGCCCTATAGGTGTGGCCGGCGTGATCAACTCCCAATAGGTGAGCAATGACAAGCTTTGCGTAGTTCGTTGGGGCCTTCTCCACCGTTTCCTCCAGGAGCCTTGGCGGGAGCTCTTTCATCACAGCCTCGTCAATCGTATCTAAATCCTTCACGTCAAATGGGGAGTAGGTGACGGTGTCCTTCCACAGCGTCGTATTGTCGCTGTCAGGAAACATGTTCAGCCATGTGTTGTCGCCATAGAGGATCGATCGTTTACGCAGCTGATGCAGAAAACTGTCGAGCTCTATAATGTCGGTGTTGAGGTTTGCCTTGAGCTCGAGGAATGCCGGCACGGTCCCCGTCGTGATCCCCCGCAGTCGCTGGCACGTCACGGTGGGAAAATCCGCGTAGAAGAAAAAGCCGTGCGATGGATTTGCCGCGGACTGCAGGTTTTTTTCAACGTAGGTCAACGTCTTCTCCTGTTTGTAGGCGGGAGACGTATCCTTCAGGTCGGCGGCGCTGCAGTCCTTTCCAGTGGCGTAATGGTGCGAGAGCCGCGGCAACACAAAGTCTGGGCGCAGTGCGTCGACAAGGACAAGCACAATCTGGTCTACCGGGCGCACCCCACGACACACTTCAGTTGATCGTTCGCTGGACAAGGTCGACTTGGAAAACATGGAGTCTACAAAAACGAAGGCCCCGGCCAGAAACAACAGCACCAGCAGCACGACACGGAGGTGATACGCCAAGTTGCGGGAGCGCCCCATGCAGGGAGGGGAATGTTTTTGTGTAACCGCCATCATTGGGGAACGGGGAGTGCAAAATGTGCGCATGTTTGTATACCTGCGTGTGTCTGTGTGCGTCTGTATCTGTGTGTGGGTGGGTAGTTGTATAGCGGAGTGCTGTGGTGGGGGGCGAGTCGCTAGGATTTTCTCAATCGTGCCGTCAGCGGTCATCAACAGAAAAGTGGGGGAGTGGGAAGCATGGCGAGGGAAGTCCGCAGAGAGAGAGAGAGAGAACAAGGCGTGTGGAAGCAAACGGCCACCCAAACTCGATGCGGGGCATCCACAGCAAATACACAAAGCGTTTCTCCTTTATCCGTGCGCTTGGAGAGGGAAAAACAAATAATAATCATAATAGTTAACAACTCTCTCTCCAGATCTCTCTCCAGATCTCTCTCTTTGCTTTCTTTTTTCCCCTCCTCCTTCTTCGTTCTTCTTTTCTTCCACGTCTGTGCCTCTTTTCCCGCCACCAAATGGCGGGCCAAATGTAAATATCTGCGAGGACATTTGTGCGCCGGCCGCTACCGTCGTCTGTTCGACGCCATCTCTCGTTTAATGTTCCGATGCCGCACCTGCATGGAACGCTGCGCAGCGCGTCGCTTCGCCGCAAACGGCACAGCGTTCTTCGTGTGCTGCACCGTGCGTATTTTGGCGCGGCGCACGGCGTCTGCCCACTCCTGCTCGGTGATCGCGCGACGAGAGTCGATGCGGCCGCCACCCAAGTTCATGTCCTGCCTCACCCTCGCCCCAAAGAGTTCTTCCAACTTCCCCTCCACCTTCTGCTGCAACTCGGCGTCTCGCTGCGCCCGCCGCTTCAGACGCAGCTCCTCGCGGCTAAGTTGATCGTCCGGCGTCTCCACCAGCGACAGCGGGTCGTTGTGCTGCATCGCCGTCTGCTCCACCGTGGAGTGGCGCACGTCAAGCAGCGTGTTGGGGAAGTCCACCTGCGGGTGCTTTGTGACGGCGTAGAGAGGCACGTCGTGCGGAAAGAGCGACCCCCGCTTGATCCGCTTTAACAGCTTCCACCCGCCGATGTGTTGCCACCGCATCGTGCTGTGGGCACTCACTCGGTTGCGGTCACCGTAAAAGCGCCGGTAGACGCGACCGCTGACGAGGTCGCCGTCTGGGGTACAGAAGTCCGCCTGTATTTTTCCGCGGCACTGCGGGTCCCGCACCACACGCAGGTACTTTGGTGCCATTCGCATCACGCGCTGGCGCATCTGATCCACCTCTTGACGCACGACGAGCATCTCCGCTGGGGTGATGGCGCGCTGTCGCTGATAGCCGGCGTCCACAAAGGCACGGTTAAACTTGTGGGTCGCGGGCGGCAGTTGCAGCGGAAAAATAAGTTTGTTGTGGCGTGCGTTGCCTGTCCTGACGAGCCGCGGGACGTCGGTCGGCATGTGTCCCACCTCGCCAGTGCTGACTGCGCCCTCCCGCAGCGCTGCCTCCAGCGGCGTTGGCGGTTGCGCCTCCCCCGTGGAGGGGGTGTGCCGCAGAGGGGAGGGCACGCCCGTCTCAGGGCGGTGCAACGCCTCATCACTGAGCCGCTCAAAAACGACATCCTTCACGGTAAGTGCGGCTTCGTACAACTCGCGCTGTTTCGCATCCCGCTCCTCTCGCTTCGCCTCCTCCGACTTCTTCATCTGCTCCTGCCGACGGAGCGCCCGCTCAGGGACGAGTTCATTGCGTGCAAAAATTAAATAGCTGATGGGCTCAACACCAACCTTCAACGGCATATGCCGTGCCCACACCTCAACAAAGGTGGCACGATAGTGCGCCTCCGTGCTGCAGATACGCATACGTTTGCGCTTCACGCCCGCCTTGCAGTGCCGCAACGGGCAACGTTGTTCGTGTGGGCAGGGGCCAACAATGGTGGGCTGCCAGTCCCAGAGGCCGACGTCCTTCTCCTCGAGCAGGCAATCTCGCGCCTCCATGAGAAGGTTGAAGTTATTAAGATTGGCGAACTCCACAAGCACGAGGACGCCCTTTGTCATTTTCCACAGTTGCTGCACCAACTGTCGACGATTCTCCGCCGCCGCAATTTCGCTGAGGGAGTAGGCAGCCACTACGAGGTCGTGCTGAATCACTTCATCTTCCGGCAGCAAGTACCGCTTCCACGTCACGTTTGGCACATCGTCGTGCAGCACCATGGTTCCAATCTCCATCATGCCGGGACTTGGCTCAACCGCAGTGACTTCCTGCAGCGGTCGAAGACGCTTGGCGGCCCGCTGCTGCGCCGTCTCATTTTCAAGGTCAACAAACTGCTCCCACCACGTCTTTTTGGGCGCCGTGCCGCCGTCACGCAACTCGTCGTGCTCCTCGCCGTCCATGAGGTCGTTTGGGTCCTCGCGGGTCACGCAATCCACGTTCAGCGGGTCACCGCTTTCCCACTCTGTGCCGTCCACAACGTCGCGGTGGCGCGCGTGTGCCTCCCGCGTCAGGCGTTCTTTTTTTGCCTCCGCCGCCGCCGCCGCCACCTCACCGATTTCGCGTCGCAGGTCGTCGGGCAGGTCGGCGGGATCAACCTCACCCCTCTCCAGCAGCGCGGCCACAGCCATAAAACGCACCTTCTTTTTCTCCGCATTGTTACGCTGGAGTCGCTGCAAGT
This sequence comes from Trypanosoma conorhini, assembly GCF_003719485.1. Lineage (NCBI taxonomy): Eukaryota > Euglenozoa > Kinetoplastea > Trypanosomatida > Trypanosomatidae > Trypanosoma > Trypanosoma conorhini. The sequence continues at coordinate 18,440 of NW_021704338.1, read as the reverse complement.
CGTAGCGCAGCTCGGCCAGCCGGTGGGTGCGGGAGGAGTCGTTCCCCTGCATCGTCTGCCGCAGCGAGCGGTAGAGCGGGTAGGCGAGTGCGCCGGGGTCGTACACCTCCTTTGCCACCAGCGTGGCAGTGCCGGTGCCGGCGCCGAAGTCCAGCATCGTCTTGGGGACAAAGTGCGGAAGCTGCTTGCTAAGCTCAAAGAACACGCGGTGCATCCCCGCGTACATCGCCGCCCCGCGGAAGAGGAAGTACCCAATGGCGTCATCCGCCGAGTAGAGGACGGAGCGACTCGCCACGGCATTTGCCACCGCCAGCTGCCGTTGGAATTTCAACAGGCGTTGCCGTATCTTAAACCGCAGCTTTGCCTGTGACCGCTTGTCATGCAACCGAAGATCGGCAAAGTTCTCACCCTTTTCGCGGCGCTCAAAGAGTTCCCGCTTTTTCTGATTCAGCGTGTCGGCTTCGCCTTCGGGGATCATTTCTGCTGGATTTACCGGCAGCCGCACCGGCTCCTCGCGATTTCGGTACTCAATGACAGGAATGATGTCGCGCAGGCATTGCCGGATGAGGCCCTTATCCTTCAGCCGAAAGACCTTCATGAAGGCGGCCTGCATCGACGGCGACATCACGACGACACCAGGCTGCATGTCGCAGAAGTCGTCCCGCACGGTCCACTGCCGCATCGCTGGCCGGCGCTTGCACATCTTCCGCAGCATCTGATACTCGTAGGACATTTTGGCCGCAACGTCAATGACGCGGATGCGACGGCGTCCGTAGCGCATCTTCGCGCTGAACTGCGACCATGTCTCCTTCCCGGCAAGCGTGGTGCTGGAGCCCGCCTGCTGCCCGGACTCCCCGGGCTGATGCATCGCCCCCTCGCGCACGTAGCCGCCGCCACCGCCCAAGGAGGACGAGGACGACGACGACGACGCCAGCAACCGCCGTTGGTTGAATTGCGTCGCCGAGATGACGATGGGCGGCCCCCGCAGCCGAAACGTCGGCAAACCACGACAAAAGCGAATCGACATCGTCGCTCTGCCGTTGCCTACCGCGCCCTCTCTTCGCTTGCGTGTGTGCCTTTTGGAAGCCCCCCCCCCTCTCCTCCTTTCGTACGCGGTGTCCCCGTACCCCTGGCGCTGCGTCGCGGGGACGGGCGGGCAAAGCAGCGGTGACCCCACACACGCGCGCACAGGCAGAGCGAGGGAAAACAAGGATCAGAAAAAAGGGCGGGCCGACTTAGAGAGACGGAACCAAGACTGGACGCAGCAAACCAGCAAAGAAGGGCGAGGCAAAAGTCATGGCGCCACCGCGCTCGGGAGCGGCGGTGGAAGAAGAAAAAGGAAGAGGCTTAGTGGAAGAGAAGGCGAGTTCCATGAGCCGCGTCAAAGTCATGAACACAAAAAAAAAAACACATAAGAAATAACTGCTACCCACCTGCGCCGTGTGCTCCCGCCACGTATGGAGCAAGAAGCACACAACAGCCCCTTGCCCGCCAAGTGACGGGTACACGGCGCACACACCCCTGATAAGTTGGTTCATTTTCTTTTCGATTTTCCTCAGAAAAATACGGGCGCCCCTCCCCTCCCCACCACCACCATCCCTCTTGAAACATTTGGTTCTTCTTCACAGCGACAACACCGTCGTGCCTTTGGCATTACCGGGATTCAACGGGTCGCGCGCCGCCAGCAAGATGGATATTTACATGCCTCTGTGCGGCCGGCGCAGAACATTTATGGTCCCTCGTAATTTCCTCTCCATTTTATTTTACTTTTATTTATTATTATTATTATTTTTTTTGCTAAGATAATTTTTCTCCGTTTTTGTTTTGTTTCGTTTCGTTTCTTCGCTCCCTCTTCATACATTTCACCGCGGCCGCACGGCAACGATGCCGATGACAGAATAAAAAAAAACACTGCCCCTCCCTTCGCTCCGCCTTTGCTGCACGCATGCATGAATATATATATATATTATTATTATTATTGTATACTCTTTTTTTTGGGGGGGCGCTTCTTCCACCGTCCGTACTTTCGGTGTCATGTTCGCCCCCGCTTACACCTCAACTTTGTTGCTTTTTGTTGCGCGTTCTCGCGGCCTTCGCGCGTCGAGGCCCGCAAGCGGCTGACTCCGTTGGGGTCACTTGAGCTGCTGGAAGAAGTCGTTGCCCTTGTCGTCCACGACGATGAAGGCAGGGAAGTTCTCCACCTCAATCTTCCACACCGCCTCCATCCCCAACTCCTCCATGTCGAGCACCTCCACCTTGCGAATGGACTCCGTGGCGAGGACCGCGGCGGGGCCGCCGATGCTGCCAAGGTAGAAACCGCCGTGCTTCTTGCACGCCTGTGTGACCTGGCGACTGCGGTTACCCTTCGCAAGCATAACAAACGAGCCGCCGTGCTCCTGGAAGAGGTCCACAAATACGTCCATGCGCCCCGCCGTCGTTGGGCCAAAGGAGCCAGAAGGCAGGCCTTCCGGGCATTTCGCCGGTCCTGCGTAGTACACTGGGTGCTTCTTCATGTACTCGGGCAACGGCTTTCCCTCCGCCAGCATTTCCCGCATTCGTGCATGGGCAATGTCGCGGGCGACGATGATGGTGCCGCTCAAGCTGAGGCGTGTCTTGACGGGGTACTTTGACAACTCGGCGCGAATCTTCTCCATGGGCACGTTTAGGTCAACCTTCACGGGTGGCGTCTTGAGCAGCTGGTCCTCCGTCACTTCGGGCAGGTACTTTGCGGGGTCCGTCTCTAGTTGCTCCAGCCAGATGCCGTCCTTGTTAATCTTTGCGAGTGCCTGGCGATCGGCGCTGCAGCTTACACCGATGCCGATGGGACAACTTGCGCCATGACGAGGCAAACGAATTACACGCGCGTCATGCGCAAAGTACTTTCCCCCAAACTGGGCCCCCATCCCAATGTCGCGGCAGATATCCATGACGACGCTCTCCATCTCAAGGTCGCGGTAGGCGTACCCCTTTGACTCGTCCGGCTTCGTGGGCAAGTTGTCGTAGTACTTGCAAGAAGCGTACTTCACCGTCTTCATGGTCATCTCCGCGCTTGTGCCACCCACGACGACGGCCATGTGGTACGGCGGGCAGGCCGAGGTGCCGATGGTGGAGATTTTCTCCTCCAGGAACTTACGGAAGGACTTGGGGTTAAGCACCGACTTCGTCTCCTGGAACAGGTAGGCCTTGTTTGCCGAGCCCCCGCCCTTGGCCACAAACATGAAGTTGTACTCCTGCCCCTTTGTCGCGTACAGGTCGATCTGGGCTGGCAGGTTGCTCCCAGTGTTCTTCTCATCAAACATGGTGAGCGGGACGTTTTGGCTGTAGCGCAGGTTGGTGGTGGTGAAAACCTTGTGCACCCCACGGCTCAGCGCCTCGCTGTCATCCCCGGTTGTGAACACCTGCTCGCCCTTGTAGCCGGCAACAATCGCCGTGCCCGTGTCTTGGCACCCGGGAAGGATGCGACCCGCCGCGATGTTGGCGTTCTTCAGAAGCTGCAGCGCCACAAAACGGTCATTGTCGCTCGCCTCAGGGTCATCGAAGATCTTCCGCAGGCAGGCGAGGTGGGAGGGGCGAAGGAGGTGCTGCACGTCGCCAATGGCCTCCGCGGCGAGTTGCGTCAACCCCTCCACGTCCACCCGCAGGATCTCCGGCAAGCCAGAGCCCGGCTGCACCAGAGACACGTAGTCCTTCGTCAATAGGCGGAACTTTGTCTCGTCGTGCGAGACGTGCGGGACGAGCGGGACGTACTTGAATGGGGGGGCGGCCTTTTTGCCGAGGACTGCCAGGGAACGGCGCAGCATGAGGGAGCTGGGTGAGTGTACGAGTGAAAGCTATGCAGGCAACGTGCCCTTGTGAGCGCCTGCGCTACGGCCTTTTTCCGCGAGACTGCGCAATGAGAAGGCGAGAAAGCAAGCGAAGAATAAATAAATAAGACGAAAAGAAAAGAACAAGAAAAAAAATATAGAGGTGAAAAAAGAGCGGCGCGGCGCACACGCAAGCCCGCGCAGGGGCAACTCTCGCCTCCCCACCAGCGCCGGTACTCGCGCGCGGCGTCAAGGCCGAATTGACGGCCGAATGGGAGCCGCAGTCTCCCACCGGCCTCGGTGGCACCTGCGCACCGCCTCCTTTCCCTGCAGAACGCAATAAGTGTACATCCCCCGCACCACCCGCGGGACAAACAGCGACGCTTCTCTACCCGAGTAAAAAATAAATAAAAAATAAATAACACAGCGCACCGCAGGCGTGCAGCCACCCACACACACACACACACACACCACAATAGTCCATACATTGCAACATCAAAGCCTGTCCTGTGAACCGCCGCATTGCAGATAAGAGAATTCAGAGCCAAGAGTCGTACCGCGAACCAGCACGGTGCAAGTACCAACGTTATTCCTTCCCATCATGGCTTCAAGGGCTGGCCTGCACCGCTCCGACAGGGGATTATCCGACAAGTCGAGGAAGCTCAACTGCAGACTACCGTCACCCCCATGCGCACAGATATCAACTACGTCCGCATCTGTCACTGAGTTATTGGATAAATCCAGCTCACGCAGAGATGGACTGTGGTTTACCGCCTCTGCAATAACTCGCGCGCCCACGCCAGATAGATGGCAGCTCCCCAACCCCAACACCGTCAGGCGCTTGGCACACGGGATGCCTAGGGCCATGTGTGCGGCGCCATCCGCCTCAATGAGGTTGTCTCGTGCGTACAACCTCTCCAGGTTTGAGCACTCGGTGAGAAAGCTACACAAAACTTTACCGGCCGTGTGTAACAGGCGACCAGAGGAGACGTTCAAAACACGAAGAGAATGTGAGGAGTGGATTCCCACGCGCAGAATCCCGGTTAGCGCCGACTCCGTCACGCAACATCGCGACAGGTAAAGCTCCTCCAGTGAGGCGGCGCAGCGACTCAGGCTAACGTAGAGGCCGCGTTGATGCACGGTCTGGATGCGGTTGCCGCTGAGGTCAAGCAACTTGAGTGAGGGGGGAAAGAAGAGCCAGCGAGGCTCCTCGAGCGGAATCGCAAAGGCGGGAATGAAGTCGTTGCCCGCGAGTCTCGCCTCGACCAAAGCGCCTGCCTTAGCGATGCCTTCCGCCACCGCCTGTGCCGCGGTCTCGTCCACGTGGCAGCGCTCCAGCTCCAACCGCCTCAGCCGTGCGGTGTGCTTCAACATCACCCTGCAAACGAGGTCGCACGCCTCGGCGTGAAGGTGCATGTCACGGAAGGACAGCTGCTCCAGGACCTCGGTGGGGCTTTGCTCCAGGGCGCGTAGAAGCGTGCGAAGACCGACGGGGGTAATTCGGGTGTCGGCAAGATCCACCACACGCAGCATGCGAGTCTTTGGGAGCACCGTGGAGGCAACGTACTCCGCCGCATAATCGTCGAACTCGCCGCCCATCATGCGGAGAGTTTCCGCCCGCAGAATATTCTCCTCCGCGAGGCCGCCGCGTAGTAGCCCCGTGCCAGTCAAAACTTTGTCCTCCTCTCGCGGGTTCTCGGGCGGAGCAGCAGCCGGGGCATCGTCCCCGCAGGGTCCCTCCTCGAGGAGAATCTCCCTGCAGCGCCGCAGCGCCACATCGTTCACGTCCATCCTTCGTGAGCGGCACCGGCAGGCCAACTTCTGTTCCGCGCTGTCAGTGAACGGCTTTCAAGAAAAACCAATAAATTCGATGCATAAAAAATGAGAAACAAAAAAAAAGGGAGGAACAATCATCCACCAATGGCATGCAGCATCGAACACGCTGAAACCCACCGACACAGCGAAGAAACTAAATATGAATATGCCTCTCTCTTTAGCATATTTCTTGTGCGCAGACACATGAGCACACGCGAACTCTTTCTTTCTATGTGTATACTGCTGTGTCTACATACCATCTATGGAATGAATCTTAAACTAAAACAAAACCAGTAATAGGCATAGAGTTAAACAAGGGCAAGTCAAGGAACTATTGTGCTTTTCCGCCCTCACTGCTATCAGCAGCATCGTAATGATAACCCCCTCCAGACCGTCAGTACTTCATCTGTGTACTCGTTCCTCTCTTTTTTTGTTTATTTCTGCTTTCAGCCCTTTTAAACCTTGAGGGTGAGAAGTTTGTTGTCTCTGGAGTTGTCGCCAAAGGCCTCGGAGAAGTCGCGGTATGTGACTGTCATGTGACGGAGCTCCTTCTCGCTGGGCTCGGCGCCGTCGCCGTGGGGAGTGGTGTCTTCTATCGGACCCCACAACATCACCGCCAGCTCCCCCAGAGAGACGGCGATGCCGGTCAGCGACTGCAGCTGCGCCCTGCAACGCTCCAGCGTCAAGGTGTGGGTCGGGGGGGCGTCCTCCAAGTGCCACTCCCGCGGCGTCGCTATCGGCGTCTCCGCCGCAACGCGACCCACCAGACCGCGCGCAAGATTGACGTAGAAGACTGTGGCGCCGCCCCGTCGGTGCTGCACGTGGTCCCGCACCGCCTGCGAGAAGCGCTCCTGTCGACTGTACTCGACAACGCGTGACTGGGGGCGGCTGCCGACGCCGCGCGCACCTCCGCCAGCACCGGCGTACGACATGACATCCCGCATCGAGGATGAGTTGCTTCGCGCCCCGCAGCGTACGCCACTGCGTGACGGCGGAAAGTTTTTCGGGTCCTTGTACGCGTCCGTAATGCCAACCACCTGGATGTTCTGCTGCTTCCCCGCGGCCCGCTCCACGTGGTGAATGCCCTGCGGGGCCTCAGTGTGCCTCGGCGGCTCGACGCGCCGCAAGCGCCCCCACATGAACTCCCGCGTCTCGTGCGACTCGTCGTTGTGGTGCGAGCGACGGGCTGCGTGCGGGGTGGCGGCGGTGGCGGTGGCGGCGGCGGGTGTGGCGGGCTCCTCCGCGGCAAATATGTTGAGCGTGCCGGCATGCAACCGGCGCGTGCGGTCAAAGGCAGCCCGCCTCGAGGCGTACGCCGACTCGTCGCGCGGCAGTGGGCGAAGCACGGGCTCCATTCACGCAAGACAGGCTTCACACGCTCCCACGCACTTCTCCCTCCTGTCCCACAAGCAGGCGGCACGAGAGAAGGAACTCCCCGCCCCCAAAAGGAAAAAAAAAAGAAAAAAAAGAGGAAAAGGAAAATAACTGCAGGACACATCGTAGACGAGCATCATAAAGTCTTCGCCTCGTTTCAATACGCCTCCGTGAGAGCGACCCCCCCCACACACACACAGACACACAGACCCGGAGCGAGCAAGGGGCAAGATAGCACGGGCATATTAAATAGCGCATACATAAGTACTAATGTAGCTTTAACACGGAGCAGGCGAGAAACAAAAATTCCCCAGTAGACGCTCTTAGCTTGAGACCCACGGAGAGCGACAGAGCGGGCATACCGTCTGGCCGCCGTTTGCCCACCACGCATATAGGCAGTAGGAGTGAAGGGCGGCGTTGCGGCACACGGCGCACTGCATGTCGGGCAGACGATGATCCACCGCCGACACCACGGCAAAACAGATGGGGCACGGCTCCTGACCAGAGAAGTGAGCGTCCATGTTCCTTCCAAAGAGCGTCACACACTCCCACACGTTGGCAGAGCCTCCAAAGAGAAGTACGGTCATTTTTAGCATCCAGGCACGCCACTTCTCGGTTGAGACGCCGCAGCCTTTGCCGCTTTCAAAAGTAACCACAGGAGGCTTCAATGGAAAGGCGGCGGGAATTTCAATCTGCACCATAACACTTGCATCCTCCATGGTGTAGCGCAGCGTAATGAGATTCTTTGGCATACTAACCGCGACGCTGTAGTTTTCATTCACGTCAAAGGTCGGCTCCCCGGTAGGGCTCCTGCCAAGCACGGTGAGTAGGCTCTCCTGTACGAGCAGAGGTGAGACATGCTCCTCCACAAAAACGTAGAAGAGGTCCTGCAGCTTCCGCTCAATCGTCTCCAACCAGCTCTTCACTACAGGCAATGTGTTGCTCTGCAGCAGCAAGGCAAAAACGGCGGCGGCCCCCTTCGCCAATTCCTTCATCGGCTCCGCGGCGTTTGTTCGCGTTAGGGCGACGGTTTCAAACCCAAGGTGTTCCCCACTCGACTTCGTCGTGCTGCAAAGATACGTCCCGTCGAGGCGCTTGTTGCCAGGCACCACTGGCGTGAGCAGCAGCGAGCAGAGGAGGTCGAGCAGGTGCAACACCTCCTCACGTCGCTCCTTCGTGAGCTCCTGCTGCACGGTCCCACTCAGCGTGACGCACCACGCGAGCAGAAGCGGGAAGAGCGCCAGCTTTTGTTTGTTTGTCTTCATAATGATTGCTGTGTATCGCGTGAACAACTTTACTTTTGCCGGAGACCGCGTGCTGAACTCATGACGGAGGTTCCGCAGCGATCGTTTGGCGGTGATCTGACGCATGATGGGCAGCAGGACAACGCCCGAGCGCATAAGCGTCAAGATAGACAACAACGCCACCGCACGGATGGCGCTTGCGACGGCGTCGATTCCGATGGACTCCAACCTCGCGATGGGGGTGGCGCAGAGCCACTGGTAGGCGAAGTTCATCACACCCGCCACCTTCGTCACGGTGGCCTCTGAGGCCCGCAGCACGGCAACGTCGGAGGTCACTAAGTCACCGAGGCAACTTGACGTGAACGCGATCAGCTTCGTGACGAGGGGCACGTCCTCCTCCTTCGTTTGACGCAGCGACACGACGGACTCCGTCACGGCGTCGAAGAGGATGAGATTGACGGAGCTTCGCAGAACATCGTCCAGGCGCCCGTGCAGAATCCCACCGCGGCGAGCCGACACGGCGGACACAACGACACGCCGGAGATCCCTCAAACTCATGGGAGGCTCATTTGGCGCCTGCGACAACAATCGCCCGTTTGGTGGCATGTGGCGCAGCCTGCAGCAGCGGGCCAGCAGATGCGTCATGGTGTGCACAAGTTCATTGTAGGCCGCCGTATCAAGGATGCGGCTGGATGAGAGCTCTGCGAGGAACTCAAACCCGTCAAGCGGGCGCAGGCGCTGGGCGTAGCTGATCACTTGCTGCACCGTGCTGGCGACGACGACAGGGGCGATGCTGAGGTGGCGGTGCATCGTCATCGTCAAGAGTGCGGTGGGCGGAGGCAGCGTGGGCAGCATACACATCGCCTCCTGCACAACAGACGCCTGTCGTGCGGCGACGGAGGAGAGAATCGAGTCACCAACCACATCTGCAGCTTCATCCAGCGAGGCAAAGAAGGCGCGGTAGGCCGCGATGGCCTTCTCATGCACAGGTGCTGCCCCCTCCTTCAAGAGCAGGGAATCGATCATCCACTCCGTCACCACACTCGCGATGCGGCGGGCACTCTCCAGGACTGCGTCGCCAACACACACCGCCGCGTCGCGAATGACGGCCGCAAGCGTGCAGAGCAGAAGGTGCGGCTCCGCGTCGGTGCGCAAGAGTGCAGCGACGTCCTCCCGCGAGTTAACGCGCACAAGCGCGCGTGGGAGCAACTTCGTCATGAGCAATTTGCGTATGGGTTCAGACAACGCCTCCTGCACACGCGCGGCGCGGAGCAGCGGCAGCAGCACGGCCACGGTGTCACAGGTTTCAAGGGGCACAGAACGCGCGAGCAGGTGCACAAGCTGCCCCGTTCTTACACAGCGCAGCAGCGAGAGTTCCATCACGTCAAGTGAACAGTAGCGATCCAGCATGGCGAAGGGGACCTCCGTGGCAGGGGCGCCGGCGCCCCGCAAATGCACCTCGTTCTCCTCCCACAACTCCGTGCTGCAGGCGATTCCCTGCAAAAGACTACCTGACGCAAACGGCACCAGGCGGGAAAGTTGACCACACGCGGCAAGGCCACACGAGGGATCCCGCATGACGTCATCAAACAACCCCAGGGAGGCCGTGTCCAACTGCTCCACGCCCACCTTGTAGGAGTCCAGTAGCCCCTCGATCTTCTCCACCAGCGTGTTGAACGGGCCAACGCCGAGGGAGTGCTTCTTCCTTGCCATCGCCCGCAACAGGGGATCCTTGTCGTTGTGCAGAGCCACACGAATTGCCTTGATAGACATGTACTGCTCCGCATGCAGCCTCGGCGAAACGGTGGCCACGATGCGGAACAACGTCGGCAAAGGCAGGTCGTCGCCACTGAACTCCAACAGCGTGGGCAACCGGTTCCCTCTCTGAAGCAGATCACACCACAGCAAAAGTTGTTGCAGGACTTCTCCGGCCCTGTTGACCTCGTCTTCTTCCGCCTCTTCTTCTTCCTCCTCCTCCTCGTCGATGGCGTCGCCATCGTCGTCGTCGTCGTCGTCGTCGTCGTCAGCACCGCTTGAGGCAGCGTCCTCACTGTTGCCGCTCTTGCTGCCGCGTGGGGCGTCCGGGTCGGCCTTCGAGTCGGTCTCCGTCTCTCCTATCGCCGCCCCTTCCTCTTCCGAGACAAGGCGCAGGACGGCATCCAGTGAATGCTGCAATGCGCGACGCAGCTGCTCCTTCGCCGGCTCCGACAGCGTCGCCTGCGCCTCCCCAAGCGCCGCAATGCATCGCTCCAGCGTGCGAAAGTCTGCGTCCCCGCACGCCCGCAAGACGAGACCCAAAAGTCGCTCAGAGTCCCGCATGTCATCGAGGAGGAGGGCCTCCTCGACCCACCGCAGCTCATCGGAGGCGCCGACGACAAGCGCCTGCAGCTGCGTCCGGATCTCAGTGTCACTCCAGCCCAACACAAGTGCGAGAAGTTTCTTGAAGAGGCGCAGGGGCGTTTCTCCCCCTTCTTCCTCCTGCTCCTCGACCCGTTTTTCTCTCCGGGCGGTGGCGTCCCTCCGGGCGGCATCCACCAGGGCCGTCGCAACCTGCAACCGCACCTCCCGTGTTGGGGTAAACGGCGGTGCCTGCCCGTCACCGCCGGTTGGGGGTGCACGCGCCTGCAGCAAAACCAGCAAGGGCTCCCAGAGTTTATGGCGCAGGTACTTCATGATCAGCTGCTCCGCCTCCTGCGAGACGCCAGGGAGGGTCACAATGGCGCCCATGATCCCCGCCTGGAGCAGGTCAAAGCCCTGCTGGAGCGCGTCGCTCGCTTCGCTGGAAAGCACGGGACCAGAGGAGGTAGGGTGGCCGCACAAGACATCGAGACACCGGCGAAAGCATCCTTCGTGGCGAGCGGCCCGTCTCATGCTTAACGCAACAATCGACACGGTGGCATCCAGGTAGCGTGCCCTCGCGCCGGCGGTTTCCATCGCGGCGGCCAGGGTGGAGAGAATGTGGTGAAACAGGTTGGCACCATCCTGCTCGTGCCCGCCGCCTCGCTTTGCGGCGCGAACGCAGAGAAGCTCCCAGAGCTGCAAGAGGGCGGATAGCACCAACCGCCACTCCTGCAGACCCGCGTCGCGAAGACGATCCAATTTCTGCACGAGCGCCTCCCCAAACTCAGCAGCCGTGTCCGCACAGCGCGGGTCACGCGTGAGGGGCACCAGCAAGGGAACGAGGGAAGGGCAAATAACTTCCGTCGCCTCAAGGTCGCGACGTCGTGTGAAACTACAAATAACATCCTGCAAAAAATCATCCTCAAAGTACTCAATGACAGTCCCAGCACCGTCGCCGCACCACACAAGCAAGAGCTCCCAGGCGCGCCGCGTTACCACAACTTCATCGTTAAATATGGCGTTATGGAGGGCACCGGAGACGCAGCGGTGAAGCTTCGGTGTCATGAGCCTTGCCTCCACTATGTCCCGCAATAGGGAGAGTGACGCAGAACTCACAACGGGTGTCTTCGCCACAAGGCTGGTTTTCGCGTTGCCGTCACGTGTGGGTAACACGGGCTGGAGGGACTGTGATTCCACAAATTCAATGATTTTCGCCCGCGCCGCCACAGGCTGCCGCATCATGTACCCCATCGCACACACCGAGGAATACAACGTGTTGGAGCGTCGGTCCAAATTGTCGTCTTGCAGCGGTTTCCCACGACTTTGTTCAATCACCGCCTGAAACGCCTCAATGAGGCCCTCCACAATGTTATCCGCAAGCTTGTGCAGCATCGCAGGCGTGATGGCGGCATTGAAGGCTGCGCGGGCCTCCTTCCGCACCGAGTTCTCCATGTCATTCATGCGCAATACCCAGACGACGGCAAGCGACGGTAGCCCACGAACCAGCTCCCGCTGCGGCGCCTTCCCCCGCTGCGCTATGTTAAGCAAAAGGCCAAAAACGCCGGCACGAACAGACGCATTCTGGTGCTCAGCGTGGCGTAGCACAGATTCAATGATGCTTGGCATGTACGAAATAAGCTCCTCCTCCGGCGCAACAGCCACTAAACGATTCAATTCTGAGAGGGCCTTGAGCAAGGTTACCTCGCTGGTTTTCTGCAGGAGCTTCAGATTCACCTCTATCATAGCCGCGTCCTCGGCGGCACCCTGCGCAGGTATGGAGAGACCACCTAAAAAACTCTGTAGACTGTCTGGTGCGCCACGAGCCGCCACAAACGACTGCGCCACACGTCCCTTGGCTGGTCGTGGGGGCATGTCTGCCAACCAGTTGTTAGTGTGTGTATATATATATATATATATATGTATACCTTGCCTCTATCTTTCGTTTTTTTTTCTTCAAATAGCCTTATTTCCCCTCTTTCTCTCACAACGTCTCCCTGCTCCTATACCGAACGCAGAGGGGGCAGGATAATATACGCGTATTCTTCACACAGTAATAACACAACAAGCGAGAGAGAGAGAGACGCATGCATGACAACTGCGTTGTGCGGAGGCGGTGCGTCTCTCCCACTTCCGCGCTGGCGGCGTGCAACGCAGGGCACCAACCACGCCGTTTCTCAACGTGTAACCGGCAAGAAAAAAAGAAAAAGTTACAAGGGCAACCGGCACGTACGAGTAGTCAACCAGCACACACACACAACAAAAAAAAATAATAATAATAAGAAAAAAATCAATATGCAATTGGATCAACAAGTGTCGCATCACTACAAAAAAGAAGGAAAAAAGAAAAAAAACGGAAACAATGCATCGTTTTCGCTCGTCAATAAAAGACAAAAAGCAGAGGACGCAACGAAGCAATGTCCTTCTCGTAAGCGCTTTCGCCAAGTTATTACATCGCTGTGTGAGCGCCCAACTGTGAAACGACCAATGCGACACACATCAAGGTAAAAATGTGGTGTCAACGCTGACGTTATATATGTATTTATATATGTACATATAAATATGCGTGCCTGTGGAGGAGGCAAGTGAACCGCCGCTCCCTTGGCACCAGAAACGTTTGAATCTATTGTCTATGAGTCCACACCAATGCAGCAAATGATGTGGACTGCGCGTTTTTTTATATCGTTTTATTTGTTTTTGTTTTTTTTGCTTTTTTTGCTGTACTGTGCGGAGTGGAAGGGGCGGCGCTGGGCGGAATCGGCCCCCCAACAGCGGGGCAGGGCGTCCCCACACTCACGCCCACATCACGGTGCTGCCCTGTGGCAAGGGCCAACGCACGCAATGCCACGGCACCCACGTCCCTTTGCAACCCCCCCTCCCTCCCTCCCTCTATCGCCTTTGCTCTCTCAGCGGGCACATACACATATGTTAACCTCAGCTCACAATTCCTTGCGCAGGCTTCAGTTTCTACAAATCAACAAATAGCACTCTTGCCTCTTTTCATCGCCGCTGCAGGTAATAGCATCCACAGCGAGACAAAAAAAAAAAGCCTGCGTGTGTCTGAGAGAGGGAAAGAGATGTGGAAGGGGTAGTAAAGTGAATAAAACCCACTCACGTGGGCATCCTCGTTTTTGTTTTCTTGTTCTTTATTTTTCTGTTCTTCGTTTTAAGATTTTATGGCCTCTGAGCCACGTTCTATCAATCTATGCTTCCTCCACTCGCTCACATACACGCAGAAGAAACCTCTTCGCCCTTTTCTCCGCAGTGACGCAAGGAAATAGACATGCATACACGCACAAATATAATTGCATACGTATACGCCCGTGTCCATCCTTGTGCGTGAGAGCACCTCATTCCACTGGTCATCTTTCCTTTTATTTTCTATACAGGAAGCATCTGCTGCCGAGATGCACAGACACAGAGAGAGAGAGAGAGAGAGAAACGCACTCACGTGCTACATCGTCCAATGGCGCATAACTGCTTCGCCTAACGGTTGACGGTGTGAACGCGTAAAGCGACCGTGCGGAGGGATCTTGAGCGGTGCAATTTCGCGCAACGGCAGGCTCTTCCATGCATCCGGCAGGGTCAGCACGTAGGGGCTGCACAACTGTCCATCCGTCGCAAGGCCCAGCAAGGTGTCCCTCACCGGCACGTCGTCGTGGCACCCTCTAAGAACACGATCAATGATGTAGTAGACGTTAACTAGCGTCGCATCCTCCTCAGTGCGACATCCATAAAAGTCATCCGCGAGAACGCTGTTTCTGGGGTTCAGCTTGCAGCAATTCGCCGCATTGTCAATGATGAGTAGCCGGTCCATGTCTCGTCCCAAGAGACGTAGATCCTTGGTGTGGAGCGGCTCCGTGAACCACATATCATTGCGGTAGATCACCTCATCAAAGACGGGTCCACTTTGGTTCAGCTGCTCCACCACCGGCAGCGCCGTCTCTTTCGTTGACGCCGTCCACAAGACAACCTCCAATCCTCTCATGTGCCGAAGGGCATTAAGGACGTGCAGGCAGTACGGGCGCAGAATGGCGGACACGAAGGCCCCATTACGGTTGCTAACCAGGGTCTCGTCAAGGTCCAGGACAACCGTCAGCGCCGGACGCGTCTCATGAGCCTCCACCTGCGGCAGCAAAAAGTTTTGAAACAACGGCTTGGCCAAGGCGCCAAAACGTTCACGGATGTCACTTGCACCATGCCTTTCTGCGGAGCGGGCTGCAGCACGCAAACGTCGACGGCATGAGCTGAATGAAGACGGACTACGAAATGAGGCTGAACGAGGCGAAGTCGCCGCGCTGAGGCCAAGCGTACAAGACTCCGTCAAACCACTACTGCTTCCCGACGCCGGTGTATACAGATCGGAGGCACTAGTCGCTCGATCCTTGGACGGCGAGGCCGCCTTTGCCTCGAAGAGTGTCCCCGAGGCGCGGAGTTGGTTGTGCCAGTAGGACTTTATCATGCTGCCGCCGCCGCCGCCGCCGCTGATGCAGGTGTGGCTTGGGTGGAGGGTGTTCAGGAACTGTCGCCCCATTGGAATTTGGTCGGACATGCCTCTAAACCTGCGGGCCTCCACTAGTGCCCCAATGCAGCTGACACGCTATCACCGCACCCCACCCCACCACGCGTGTGTGTATGTGCGTGTGTGGTATTTCTGGAAATGTGGCACGCGGTTTATGTGTTGAGTCCAGCCGGGAAACTCAGACTTTTTTCTGTTGTTGTTGTTTTTTTTTTGCCCTCACAGCCAAAGTGGTGTTTGTGAAGTCGGACACGTGAAACTGCGTGTACTGGGATGTACTCCCGCCCTCGTGATCTCTTCCTTCTTTTTTCTTCTTCTTCCTTCAACTTCGCCCTTGTTCCTTGAGCCGCGCTGCGCCCCTCGCCTCGATCCCGCTGCCGCCAACCTCGCCCCCTTTTTTTTGCGTGCGACCGGAGGGCGAGAAGGCACGAAACGAAGAAAAAGAAAAAAAATATATAAAAGAAAAAAAAAAAAGACGGCGCAGATTCGACACATTCAGCACGACGTAGGCGACGAACAAACAGCAAACGCTGCGTGGGTGGAAGCGGCCCACCGTCGCCGCTCACGCGCGACGACGAAGGCGGGGAGGCACGAACCTCAACGCAGAATCAGACAGTCAAACCAATGATACGCTGCAGACGCGCATCAACAAGCGGCTGATAGACATATATATATATATATCCGTGTTTATACATATGTTGGCTGCGACGACACCGGGCGGTAACCTTGGTGGCGGCTCTGGACTCTTGCCGAGTTCATATCTGTCAATTCCTTGGACTTTCTTCCTGGCTGCCGCCGCGCTTCGTCTTGGGGCGACCCCCACGCATCAGCGCAGCACACTGCAAGTAACAAAAAATCATAACTGGAAACGGAACAAGTGATATTCATTCATGGAAATTCATTACTCCCTTTACTTTGTCACCCTATTCGCGTGTCCCTTGTGTGTTTTTTGTCTTGTTTTCTTCGCTGCTCCCCGCTGGTTCTGTTGCCCTCCCACCCCACACAGCAGCGCCCGCCGTCGCTCCTCCGGGACGCACTCACGACTGCCCCAAGAGCACTCTATCCTTGAGGGTAATATCTATCAGCCGGTTGAGTTTGTCCACCTCGAGCTTGCGGAGACTCGCCGGATCGTCGGGCTCGCCCTTTTTCGGCTTGCAGAGGGTGCGCAGGTTCGGCGAGAGCTTCAGGATGAGCACGGAGCCGCGTGAGTCGCCCACCATGACGACTGGCTCGTCCCTGTGGAAGGCAACGTGGGTGAGTTTGGCATTCTTCACCACCGTCTGTGAGCAGAGGGGCTCACGCTTGTTTTTGTTCAGGTCAAACACGAGCACCTTGCCGTTTGAGGTGACCGCCGCAAAGACGGTGGAGCTGTACGGGGCCCACGCGATGTCGCCCACAGAGTCACCCGCGTCGAAGATCAAGAGTGGCTTCGTGGAGCTCTTAAGCCACAGCTTCACTGTCCAGTCGGCGGAACAGGTGAGGAAGATGTCAGAATGAAACGGATTCCAGCGGCACGTGTACACGGGCATGCTGTGCCCCTCGTAGCGCATCCAAGCACTGTCCATGGTAACCTTTGCTACACAGCATCACAGAACCCTCCTGGGTACCCACGATAAAGAGGCCGTCATACACCGCAGAGAAGTCAAAGCATGTACCACTTAGGCGACTAAGCAACATCGCTTCCGGGTCTGAGGCGCATGCACCTGTTGTCACGGTCATAATATCTTTGAACACCAAATCTTTTTTGCGTAGTGACCAGCTGGTAATACGGCCATCGGTGCTGATCGAGTAGAACTGGAGCTCCAGGGAACCACGGCACCAATGAATCTCCCACACAGGGTCCATGTGTTTGCCGGAGCGTACGTCAGACTGACAGATAGGTTTCACACCCTCCTTGCCGTCCTTGCCCATGATGCGGAGGTCAAATACACAGACCGATCCATCATGTAAGCCGCAGGCCAATAACGCCGTTTCCACAGGGTGAAACTCAAGACACATGACACCGCTTTCCAAATTAAATGAGAACTCTGGGTGGGCGGGAATTTGAACCCCCGAGAGTGTCGGTACCGTGTTTTTCAGAGTAAAGCAGTGAATGGCACCTTTGCCCTGTCGCTGAAAGTCGTAGCTACCAAAGCCTACCGCAAACAGATCCTTGTAACGATTGTTTAACGAGATGCTAGTTACCGCACGATGTCGCACCTTTGTTGTAAAGAACTGCCACAGTGGCAGTAGATTGCCATCCTCCTTGAACAGGTCACTCTCATCTTCCCAGTACTTGAAGTCTTCAATGATGTCGTGGCAGTCGTTTTGGTTGACCATTCGCTCAATGATTTTAAGTGCCTGCCCATACGTGGAGGAGCTTAAGACCTCTTCCGTGGTTTTGCTGCCGCCGGTGTCCTCCACCGTCAGGGTCAGTTTATCCTCTTCCTTTCCAGTGCGGTGCCCCGCGGCCTTCTTGTGCGCCGCCGCGGCCTTTTCGGTCTGAATGCGATCTTCCTCGTAGGCGTCGTAAATCTCCCACGCGGTGGCCACCGCACTGAAGTTCGTGGACGGCGGCGGGTCCGTCATGACACATTGCTCCTTCATTGGGTTGTTCATCGTCTGGCTGCCGCGGTCACTGTAGTTGAACTGGTTCTTGAGGATGCTCGTGGAGACCCCCTCGTCGACCAAGTCCGGGTTCAGCTCCGCGCGGGCGGCGAGTTCCGTGTCGCGCTCGCGGCGCTGGCGGTCCTCCGCCTGCTGCACCGCCTCCGGGTCGTCCTTGCGCACCGTGCTGCCGTCGTCCCGGAAGTGCCGGGCCGTCTGCCCCACGCTGGGGAAGAAGCGGTAGACGCGTGCGTCCTTCTTGTAGTCGAAGTACACCGGAGTGGACATGACGCTGGGGTCCGTGCCCTTCAGGATGCGTTCCACCAACGCATCGCGGTCCGCGTCCGGCTGCTGCACCCCGGAGGCGTCAAGCGACCCAGTGGGCGTCTGGCCCTGCGTGTGGTTCGCCGCGCCGGAGGGGTGGCTGTAGCGCCGCTGCGAGACGCTGGCGCCGTCCATGCTGCTGTCGGGTCGGCGTCAGGCCCACGCACACGCAGTTGCCGGGCAGCGCGGTATATTATATATGTGTGTTTGATTTGCTGTTTCCTGCTTTTGCGTTTTCTTCGCCGGCGAGAGCCCTGCGCAAAGTCCCTTTTGGCGTTGTATGTTTGTGTGTGCTGTGTTTTGCCTCTCCTCTCCCAGCCTGCGTTTGCTGCTTCGCCCGCTTCTTCCGCGCGGACGCGGCGGCCCAGCAACAGGGGGAAGCAACGGAAGGAAGAAAATGGAGGAAGTACAGCGGCACCGCCGCCCGCTCGCGGAAGC
>NW_021704332.1:6163-25258 GCF_003719485.1 Trypanosoma conorhini | reverse complement strand
GTTCGTTCCCTCCCCTCCCCTCCCTCTCTCTCTCTCTCTCTCTCTCTCTTCCTCCCTCTGTGTGTGCTCGTGCTCTCTGTGTTCTGTGCATGCACGGGGGGAGGGTACGCTTGGCCCGGCTCACTCTCACTCTGCTTCTGCCTCCCCTCACACTGTAGCACGGGGCGAAAGAAAGCAGCAGGGGCAAAGACTAGGCGGAGGAGGGCAAACCCGCTGGGAGAGGCAGCCAGGAGAAAGGGAGCCACACATCATTCACTGATTTTCATAGCTGCGCGGCAGTTCCCGGCGGGGGAGAGATGAACCGTGAGAAATGGAAGAAGCATCGTTCGGAGTTCTTGAATGACGACTGTGGGCAAAATGCTCTTCAGCTGGCGGCGCGGGGAAGCAGCATCATCGCCGAGATCCTGCGCCTCTCGGAGCACATTCCGCTCGAGTTCATCCGCCCCGAGGAGACGGAGTACGCCGCCCTCATTAGTGACTTTCGCTACTTCAAGGCGCAGGATGCGTTTGAAGAACGCATTCAGAGCTCCATTGAGCTGCTTCAAAAGGACGAGGTGTTTGCCAGCACCCACATGGAGCTCCTTGACCGTTTTTTTAAGCTCTTCCGCGGCGTCTACGGGTACGTGATGGAGCTAAACCGCTTCATAGAGGAGATACGGGAGGGAATGTACATTTCGCAAACGCTAGAGTCAATTTTGGTTAATCTTGACGGCAAACAGCTCATCTGTGAGATTCTGCAGCTCTACGGTGTTATGCTGCTACTGCTAGATCGCAAAATTGGGGGAAGGACGCGAGAAAACCTTCTTGTGAGTTACATTCGTTACAAGGGCGCCGGTGAGGCAAACATGGTTGAGGTCACCAACCTCTGCCGCGCAACCGGCTATGAGCCTGAGCAGGCGTTACCGGAGTGTTATCCTGTGGCGTACTTTAGTCGTGTGCCGATTGACAAGGAGGTGGTGGGAATGATTTTGGGGCGTATTCGCTCGGATGACATTTACCAGATGGCGTACAATTATCCTGCGCCCGAGCACCGCAGTGCCGCCTTGGCGCTGCAGGGAGCTGCCCTGTACGTGCTTCTCTTTTTCCGTCCAGAGATACTGCACCAAGAGGGGCCTGTGATGCGAGAGATTGTGGATAAGCACTTTGCAGACAATTGGGTGATAAACTACTACATGGGATTTACGGTGGATCTCACGCTGGCGTGGCAGGATTTCAAGGCGGCCAGCGCCGCCATAAGTGGGACCGTGGCTACGGAGAATGTGGGCTACCACCTGGCGCGGATGCGGACTGGCATGGCCTCCCTCAACACCTCCATCGGCGACGTCCTGCGGGAGGGTGTGCTGACGGAGCAGTACGTTCTGGACAACATTCACTCCGCATTGCTGCCTCGCATCCGAGAGGCCAACGTGGTGCTGCGATGGTTTATCCTCCACACAACCCGCGGCGCCCCCGGTAGTCGCTGCCTTGAGAAGTATCGAAGGAGCTACGACATGGTCGCGGGGGCCGTCACGGAGGACGATATCATCACGCTGCTGCTACGCACGGCGCAGCTGGAGTTCACGCTCCGTGCCATGTTCACCACCCTGCTGCGGCAGAAACGCACCAAGTGGGAGTCCTCGCGCGAGGAAGGGGCAGAGAAGATGTCAAAGTTGGCCACCTTTTTCTCAGGGGAGCATGTGCTTGGCGATAACGTGCGTGATTCACAGCTGCAGGCGTGGTTTACAGAGATCTCTGAACGTATTCAGGGGCTGGAGTACAACGACAGTGTCACAGCCAGCCGAAAAATTCAAAAATTAATCAAAGCGCTTGAAAATGTACAGGAGTTTCATCAGATTGACAGCAATCTGCAAGTTGTTCAGTTTGTGCAGGACACACGCTTTCTTCTACGCCAGATGATACGGTACATTAACATTGAGAACAAAGTGCTCATTACGATCGCCACGGTGGGCGACTTGTCCTATGCCTGGGAGCTTGTGGCCACATACGGCTGCTTTGTGGATGCCATTCAAATGAAGATTAAGCAGCAACCAGATCTTGCTGTGCAAATGCGTGCCGTCTTTGTGAAACTGGCGTCTATGCTGGAGCTGCCGTGTAACCGTATTGATCAGGGTGCGCAGAATGACGCACGTCTGTTGGCGGCGCTGGAAACAACCTCGGAGTACTACTCCAGTGAACTAGTGACCTTCGCCCGAAGAGTCCTGCATGTCATTCCAACCTCCATCTTTGACGTGCTGCGGCAGATTATGAAGATCTTGACTGACGACCTCCGCGAGTGCCCGACGAAGCTGCTGCGCAGAGAGATGAAGAATGAGAGTCAGTTAGACCTCCGACGTACGCTCTCTGCCCTCACCGCTGACATCGCCAGGTATGCCAGTGGCATTCTTGCGATGGAAAGCACACTTGTGGGTGTGATTCAGGTGGACTCGCACCAACTCTTGGAAGATGGTATTCGTAAGGAGCTTGTGCGACAGATCACACACGTCCTGCATCACTCTTTGTTGTTTGACCGAAACAACCCCATCTCGGCGAGCCGCTTTGATGATGAGCTTGCTGGCCTCGCACGAAAACTGAACGGCATCCGAGCCTCCTTTGAGTACATTCAGGACTACGTCAATGTTCACGGACTCCGTATTTGGCTGGAGGAGTTTTCCCGCATCGTTAACTTCAATGTGGAGATGGAGTGCAATGCCTTTATGCAAAAGAAGCTGTACCCCTGGAAATCGCAGTATCAATCCGACAGCATCCCTATTCCGTACTTTCCACGCAACAAGGAGAAGGCCGCGTACAGTTTTCTTGGGAGAATCTTGCAGCACCTGCTCACAATGACTGATCCAATGCGCTCTGTCTTTTTAACGGCGTACGGCTCCTGGTACGAGCGCGAATCTCTGCGAGAGATTGTGGGGACGCGCACCTTTACCAGCATTTGCAACGCCATTGGATCCATGGGCCTCGGGGCGCTGGATCGACTGATGTGTTTTGTGCTTGCAAAGGACCTGCAGCTGGCATTGAAGTCTATTCGTGCGGCACTCGAGCCGGTGGAGGAGGTTGTTGCGGAGCTCGGTAGAGAGTTGTGCCCGGCCAGTGGGACGCCGCCAAACGCCGTGCACATTTACGCCAAGCTCCTGGAGGCCTTTGGCGGCGGCAGCGGCGGCGGCGGTCACTTCGCGGAGCTCGCGAAGATTTTGGTCCGTGTGGGGCGTATTCAACTCATGCGCGCGATGCTTGCGAGTGAGCTGCGCTCCTTCTGCAAGCTGAACAGCGGCTCCCTCTTCGCCGCCCTCGCGACGGCGAACGAGGCGCTGCTGATGGACCTGCGCCACCACTACCATGACCCGGGCTCCCACCCGATTCCGGACGACGCCATCGCCGTCATATCCCCCTTCCTGGACTGCGTCGGCGTCAGCGACGCGTTGTCTAAGGTGTACGTGACGTCGGGGCCTATCCCGTCTTTCGTCTTCCATCTCCTCGCCCTCACGCTGCGCAGTGTGCCGAAGATGCGCTACGACGCGGCCGTTTCCTCCATGCTGCCGAACCTCTCGAAGGACTTGCTCGACCCGGAGGCGTTTGCCCAGGGCCTCTCACTCCTGCTGAAACAGTTCCACTCGGACCAGTTGGTGCTCTTCCTGAATCACCTGTCGCAGGCGGTTCGCGTGTACGTGTGCTCCTTTGAGCAAAAGGGCGCCCGCCAGCAGGAGGACGTCCTCCCGACGGAGTCGGAGACCCTCACGCACGTGATACACAAACTGGCGGCGGCCTCCGGCCTGCCCATTATCGAACTTCACCGCTCACTTCCCGCCACTCTCTGTGGGGAGTTTCGTCTGCCTACGCAGCGCAAAAAAAGGTAGCCTGCGCCGTTGCCAAGCTGTACGGGCGTCATCCCCGTTGTTGTGTTGCCGCTACGCCTGTCGTTGTGGTTGTTGTTTTTTTGGTGGGCGTGCGAGAGTTTTTGTTGTTGTTGGTTATTATCATTTGCTTATTGTTTCCGTGTTGCCCGGATTCTTGGGGTGCGTGAGTAGTCGAGTGGGAAGGTTCGCTTCTGTCGCCGAGTGCCGAAGGAGGCAAGAGGACGGCGCGAGCCCCTCTTGGTGCGGATCTGAGAGACGTGTGTTGTGCCCTCGCTGGAGACACGCAAGGCGTGCACAGCAGCAGTAGCAGCATCACTCGTCGCCCTTTCCCTTGCGCCTTTGTTTCTCTTTTTTACTTTTATTTTTGCGCGTGTGTAGTTTATCTTGCGGGCTGATTGGGCTGCTCGGGTGTTGCACCGACGCTGGGGCGCCTTCTCTGCGAAATGGAGGACGCAACTGCGCTGGAGCTGGAAGTGGCGGCGACGCGGCGCAGGCTGCAGGAACTCGAGCGCCGGCTGAGCGAAAGCCGCGGCGCCGCGGCGCCGCAAGCCGTGACCGACGGCGGCCACGTTGCACGCAAAGAAAATGTGGGTGGCATGTGGAAGTCTTTTGTTAGCGCGGCGGAGTCGTTAACGAAGGCAGATGTGGAGCGCTACTCGCGGCAGATGATGGTGGAGGGCGTCGGCGCCACCGGCATGGAGCGCATCCGCCGCGGGCGTGTGCTGCTGGTGGGTGCGGGCGGCTTGGGAAGCACCATAGCGCTTTTCCTTGCGGCCGCCGGCGTGGGTGAGCTGCAGATTGTCGACTTTGACGTGGTGGAGCTGAGCAACCTGCACCGCCAGGTGATACACACAACCGACCGCGTCGGGTGGAAAAAGGTGCAGAGCGCGGCAAGTGCATGTAATGCAATTAACCCAGACACTGTGGTTGTTCCCCTGCCGTTGATGTTCGACGCATCCAACGCGGAGGATCTTGTGCGGGACTGTGACGTCGTGGTGGATGGAACGGACAACGTTGCGGCGCGCTATTTAATTAATGACGCCGCCGCCCGACAGCAAAAACCTGTCGTGAGCGGCAGTGCGATGCGCTGGGATGGTCAACTGTCGGTGTATGGGTATAACGGTGGCCCATGTCTGCGCTGCCTTTTTCCTGTTCCCCCGCCGCTAGAGGCGGTCGGCAGCTGCAACGACACAGGTGTTATGGGTCCGGTGCCTGGCTGCATCGGTAGCTTGCAGGCGATGGAGGTGCTGAAGATTTTGGCGCAGGCCGGGGATGTGCTTTCGGGGCGCATGCTTGTCTTTGATGGGCTCCGCTTCCGCATGCGCGTTGTGCAGCTTCGTGGTCGACAAGCGTCATGCCCGGCGTGTGGCGATGCGGCGGACAACAGTAGCGGGCTACAGCAGCTCTTGGCGGAGCGTCCCGAGTACATTGGGGCGTCCTGTGTGTCTGGCTCTGCGTTGAGTGCGCAGCGCCTTCTCGCAGAGGCGCGAAGCTCGCCGAAGGAGCTCTTTGCATGTCTTCAACGCGCGGGGGCGTCCGCTGCGGCAAACGGCTTGATTTTACTCGATGTGCGTGTGCGACAGCAGTACGACATGGCCCACCTCCCCACCGCCGTCTCACTGCCGCTGACGCAGCTCAAGAAGTGGCAGCTTGACGGTGTGCTGAGGGAGGAGTGGGATCGGTTTGCCAGTTGCCACCTCCCTGGCACCGACGGCTGCGTGACGGTTTTTGTGCTCTGCCGCAGAGGGGTCTGGTCGGCCGAGGCCACCCAAATTCTCCTGTCGCTTGAGCCACACTGCGGCGCGGGGGACGGTGGCGGCGTCGACGCCGCAACGCGGCGATATCGCTTTTTGAACGTGGACGGGGGACTTAACCGGTACCACCAGGAGGCGGACAACAGCTTTCCTTTTTACTAATCGAGCAGCGTTCTCTTGGCTGCAGCAGGCAACGGCGTCGTATATGGGCGAGACCCCCTGCTTTTTTTTCTTTTCTTTTTTTTCTTTGCGTCCCTCGTTGTGGTCGGCCTTCCCCTCCCCCCGTTGCACCTACGCTCTGGGCGTATGCGTGGGTCCCCTGTTCCTCCTCGCTGCTCCCCCCGCCCGCTGCCGCGCGAATATGCTGCAATGCGCGCCCCCGCCCTTCTCAGCCGTGCCGCCTCTCCCCCGCTGTCACTTTCCCGCGAGCGGCAGACCACTCGCGGTGGGCGTCCTGGCGCCCATGCAGCGCTCGCCGGTGGCCGACGGCCGCTTCGTTGTGTGCTCCCCGACGCAGTGGGAAGCGCTCTCCTCGCCCCTCTCGCCGCCGCCGCCGCCGTCGTCGTCGTCGTCCAGCACCGAGAGCGACGGGAAAGGCGCACCGGCGAGCCCCGTTGCGGGGGCGCCGCGCCCGCTTGAGGGCGTCGTGCGGCGCCCAGTCCGGCGACCAGGCACCACCAGCTGCCCTGCGACGGCTGAAGTGCGGGGAAGCGGTGGGGTGTGGCCTTCCGCCGCTACGCCCCCCTTGTCGCCGGGCAGTACGGAAGGCAGGGGCGCCCTCACGCCTGGCAAGTCGCCGACTCCGGCCTCGCCTCCTTCCGGCTCAGACGCGGAAGCCTCATGGGCATCTACTTTATTCGCCCGCTACCCGTACTACAATTCAAATACTCCGTTTCCCCTCACTGTGGTTGACGCGCAACAGAAATTGAGGCGACGACACCGCGACCCGGGTGCCGCTGCGTCGCCGACGATTCCCCAAACGGCGGCAAACTGCAGTAGAGATGCCGCACCTCCCCCCCTAACCGTGTTGGACATGAACCAGGCTATTCAGCGAAGCATGGAAGAGTACGAGCGGGCGACGTCGCGTCTCACCAGCAGCATTTCCTTTACTCACGTCCACAAGGGCAAAGGTGTGGGCGAGGCGGACACGACGGGCCCTAGTGCACGTCTATTTGATTGCTTGAGAGAACTTCGACTTGAGTCCGATGTTAACGGATTTGTGGCGGCTTTCTTCTCCGCCAATGGATACGGCGAGGCACAACGCTCCTTTAGGATGCACTTACCGTTGGCGGAGCAACAACTCCAAAGCTGCCTGTACCATTATCATCGAAAGCAGCAGCAGCAGCAGCAGCAAGAGCGTCAGCGTCGTTATTTGGCCCCAACTCCGTCGGCGCAGCAGGAAAGGCCGGAGGCGCTGTCGTCACCGACGTACGCCATGACGAGTGATGACTTGTTGCTCCTCGTGATGGAGACTGTGCGACGCAGGCAGCTCCTCAACGACAGCCTTCCCTGGCGGGAGGTTAACTGCCGGCGAAGAGATTATCGTCTGGAGCCGTTGATGCGGCAGCCGAGGTCGCAGGAGCACACACCTACGCAGCGCGACAGCGATAGCGCAGCTTCGTGCGGCTCCGCTGTTGGTGGGTCGTTGGATCTCCTCATTGAGGTCCTCATTCTTGCCGAGACGGACGTCCCTTTCACCATGGGAATGCCGCTCATGAACTACACCAACACCTTCATAGTCCTCGCCTCTTTGTTCGTGACGCCGGAGGTGTTGCTCGTGCGACTGATCCGCCTGTTTCGCCACGTACAGCAGGAAGTGCTTTTGGATGACAGCCGCCGCGTGTTTCTGCAGCGCCGCATCGTCCAGTTTATGACTGCCTACTGCATATATCATGAGGCGGATGTGACGTACGCTCTCCTGGAGCGTCTCCGACGTTTTTTGCGGGGGCTGCGTGTCACACCTCCGCTGGGGCATTCCTCACGCAACGCCCATCCCGCCGACTGGGACGCGGCACTGCCGCCAGCGACGGCCACGCAACAAATACTGGAAGGTTTCCCTGTCGTGAATGCCGAAGTTGCACCGCGTCTCAACGAGTTGTCCGCGTTTGTTGAGCGCACCGTAGAAGAAACTTGCATGGGGCCGAACGAGGGCAGTCAGAACGTCTGCTGCCAACCGCGTTTAACAGCGCCCGTGAAGCCGTTAGGCACCCTATTGCCGGCGTCAACACAACAGGCTGGTGGGGCGCAAGCGGAGGATGGCGTCGGGGCAGCCTTGCACGAAGCGTGTCTAAAAAGGGATAGACATCAAACGGCGCTTGCATTTACGGCACTGGGGGCGGAAATACTTGCAATGCAGTTATGCCTTCTCTCATTTAAGTTGTTTGCCGATATTCGCTTGCGCGAGTTACTCAACAATGCGTGGTGCGATGAAACCATGCGCATGAGTGTGCCTACGTACTTATCGCGGTTGATTGATTACTCCTCCCACGTGCAGCGATGGGCGACGGCTGTGATTGTGAGCCCGGCGCGATGGTCCGAGTGCCAAAAGGCCATGAGGCAAGCCATTCGCCTGTGCCGTTGGCTGTACGATCAGCAAAACTATGAAATGGCCTCGGCTGTGTTGGGCGGTCTGCAGCACCCTGCGGTGGCGGCGCTGGAGGAGTTGTACCAAAGACGGGTTGAGCCTCACGGCATGTTAGGCGATGAGGAGCGACGAGAGTTTGCGGCGCTGCAGAACCTCATGGACCCGTTTGCCTCCCAAGCGAGCCCTTCTTCGTTTTCCTGCATTAGCAGCCGCGCCCCGGAAGAGTCGCAGGCGCCGATGATTCCGCTGCTCGCACCACTTCTTGGCGTGCTTTTCCGCAGCGAGGAGGCGAAGGGGCAGACGGTGGAGTTGTCGCCCACGACTGGAGTTCCCATCGTGAACTGGAGCAAAGTCATGGCGATTGGCTCAACCGTGTTTTTGTGGCTCCGCTGCCAAAACACGCCGTACGCGTACGCGCCCGACGACACGCTGCAGCACTACCTCTGGCAGTTGCCCGGCCATGAGTTGCACGACGCAACCCTGATGAGGATTGCAAGGCGGAAGCGCCTGCCATGAGGCAGAGCCACGCGCCCACACTGCAAAACCGAAGGCAGGAGGAAGCGACACACGACACGAAAAAGGCAGGGGGCAAAAAAAAAAGGCGGGGGGTTGTTCCTGAAAAGTGTCGTTGGTGTACAGAGTATTGGATGTTTCCTTGTTGGGTGTCGTTGGCTGGGGCGGATGTTTTGTTTTTTGTTTTGCTTTTTCATCTCAACCCACTCCTTTTCTCTTCTCATTCTTTTCTGCTGCCTCCCTGTTGTAACGCAGTCACGCTGACGTCTTGTCGTAAGTTAGAGGCTAATAAGGGAAAGTAAGAGGCAGAAGTTGGTGTCTTTGCAGGCATGAGCCGTCCGTACAGTAAGAACCGTGGCAGGGGTGGGGGCCGCTGGGGACCGGGCCGTGGAGGCTTCCAACAGAACGATAATGCTCCCAGTGGGCGCTTCGCCCGCGGGTATGGGCGAGGTGGCGGCGGCGGCGGCGGCGGCGGTGGCGGTGGTGGTGGTGGTGGCGGCGGTGGCGGTGGTGGTGGCGGCGGCAGCGGGGCGGGAAAGAGGAACAATAACAGTAACAGTAACAGCAACGCCGCTGGCCGCGACGGCGCATCCACGTCGGTGATGACAACCCTCTTGGACCTCCTCTTCCAAAAGTCCGCGGTGGACATCTTTGACCCGAGCTCTGGCATGCTGAATCTCTCGCGGTTCAAGGAGTCGCCGGACCTGCTCAGCGTGCAGCACAGCGTAGATTTCAACAGTGTGACATTTTGCAAGAGCCTCGTCGACGTGATCAAAAAAAAGGTCGGCAACTCCCTTCGCATTCTCGTGCTGAACGACAACAACATACGGAAGTTAACCGTTTTCTTGGCGGCGCTGGAGGCGGCGGACGTGTACCGTGGGCTGACTGCCATCTCTGCAACTGGCAACCACATCTCCGACCTCACCTTTCTGGGCCCGCTGAAGCGGTACGAGGGTTTGGGGGAGCTGCTGCTGCGGGACAACCCTGTGACGAAGCGCGGCGAATACAGGGCGCAGGTGATCAAGGGTCTGCCAAAGCTTATGATGCTCGACGGTGAACTGGTTGATCGCGGACTCATGCGCCTGCCCAATCCCGTGCCTGTAGCCCTTAATGAGGCCCAAGTTGGCGTGCTGCGCTTTCTTGAGAGTAATGTCTTCGCCGCCGCTGCATCGCGCAACTACGATGCCCTGGTTAACTTATACAGCCCGAGTGTGGTGTGCAGCCTGAGCCGGGCGGAGGAGCCTATCCCGCGACGTCTGCCGTTTGACGCCGCGCACAACTGCCATTCCCTGAGCCCGCAGCAACGCAACATCATGGCCAACGACTTCTTGATTCTTCGAAAGCAAATCCCGTGGCGAAACCTCCACACTGATGTGCACTCTTTGCGTAATGTCTCCCTCGGCCGCGCCAAGGCGTCATTGGCCCTTCAGACTCTTGGCGGTGGTGAAAAGAAGTTCATCAGCGTTTCACATGAACTTAACGGAAACGCCAATGTCGTTTTTCTCTCCCACAACATGAAAGTGCCGACGTGCGTACTGAGTGTGCATGGCAGACTCCTTTGGCATTGGTCCCCAAAGGGCGCTGATGGGGCAGACTTGATTCCACGGGACGCGGCGCCCTTCCTCACGTCCTTTTTTGATCGCACCATGTCGCTTCTTTGGGACAGCGTCAATAACATGTGGACCATTCAAAATGATATGGTGTTTATGCGCCCCGACCGTGCACTGTTGCAAGACGACGGGTCAGCGAGTTCCCCTTTGTTCTTTGCGAACCAAGCGACGAGGGTGGAAGTTATGCGGCGGCGCTACCTGCCGAATTCCACGCCGGAAGTCATGCGAAGCGTCATTGAACACTTTGGCAGCGACGCGGATGTACAAGCGTTTATCACGAGTCACCTCCCGACGTTGCCGGCGGACCGCGTAGAAGGGGCTCTGAAGGACCGTGCAGCCATGCAGTCCCTTCTGCAGGGGTAGCGGGCGCGAAAGTTATTTAGAAATAAATTAGCTTTAATTGAGTACGTTATGTTGGTGAGGAATTGTTTTTATGAATGTGCCGGCGAGGGGCGTTGACCCAAAACAAGGAAGGTTGGTGCCAGGGCATATATATATATATATATATATGTTCGCCTACAAGTGCCCGCGTTGGAGGATCAGGCAGCGTTCCAGAACTGCAAGGATGCGGTGTGCTGCGTCTAGTCTTACTTTCCCGTTCTCTTTCTCTCTCTCTATCCCTGTGTGTGCACAGTTATTCTCTTCCTCAATGCTTCTTCTTCTTTTTCCCTGTTGTAATTTATTATCTGCTGCTGTCGCCGCTTCATCTCTATCCCGACTCTTGGAGACGTTGTGGCTCAGTGGTGGTGGTGGTACTTCTTATAAAGGTAGACGTTTTGTGTCGCTTTCCTTTTAGGCTTTGCAGTGACCGAATCTACGATCATCGTCCTTCTTATTCTTTCTCTTTTTTTTCTCTGGAGAGGCGGGTCAAACCTCGCGGCCCCTTGCGGTTTTGTCTTGCTTCGCCTCCCTGTCTCTGTTTCACCGCCGTTTTTTTGTTTTGCCATTATTATTAATACTGCGGTGCAGCCACGTCCTTTACCCGCCGCACTGCCGTGCCTGTCCCCTGACTCCCTCCCCCACCACGACGCGCTCGCCGGAAGTGTGTTTCCGCTGGGGTGCATGTTTGCACTTCAACTCGTACACACTTCCGGTGAGAGAGAGGGCGGCGTGTGTGTGCGTGTGTGTATGTGTGTGTGGCTCCAACGCATGTGGTGTGCATCCCTGATGGAAACCATTGCTGTCTCTTGCGCAGTCGCGGGAAACCGCAGGGGCTTCCTTTTCTTTCGCGTGCGTATGCCTTCTGCGGGGGCGGGGGCGTCGCAGCGTCGCCTCTGCCGCTGGCACCGGTGGAGTATTGACCCGCAACGGTCAGCGCATTGCGCATTTGCGCGCCCGTGTGGTGGCGTTGGTGCGAGGGCGGGGAGCCGTGACGTTGCGCCCACGAACTCACCGCCCTTGTGCGTGAGCGTCTGGAGAGAGGGGAGAGGGGGGGGAGGGGGAGAAGGAGAAAAAAGTGCGGCACTGGTGGTGCGCAAACACCCATACAAAAAAAAAACTACAAAAAAAAAATAATAATAAATATAAAAAAAAGGGGGTGGAGTGGCTTGTGCATGCGCTTCGGCGGCGGGGACGCTGGGAGAGGGCGGAGGTGGAGCAGACTGAGGTGAGGTGCTGTGAGGCGGGGCCGCTGGCAGCCGCGATGGCTTGTCCCGTCCCTCCCGATTTTTTTTTCTCTTTCTTTCAGTGGACCCGTTTGCGCAGTCGGCGACAGATCGCCGGGGCGTGTGGAGGTGGTGATGATGGACAAGAAAGACGAAAAAAAAAAAGGCATTACTGTTGTTAGTAATAACCCGACGTCTTGGCGGTTGCCTGAGAGCAGCCAGACGGTGCGGTCTCTGCCGCCTGCGGCCGCCAGAAGAAGACATATCCGCTCAGACGGAGGGCACAGTGGCGCGGTGATGCGGTGGAGGATGACAACCCCTTCACGTTACCACCGGCCGCGGTGGCCACAAAAACAAACCCAAAAAAAAAGGCATGGAACGCCGCACAGGTATATATTTTTTCTTTCATTCTATCGGGATGTTGCTTTTTCTTTTAAATACATTTATTTATTTATGGGGGACGCCTGTGCTACTGCCGCCGTGCGTGTGTGTGTGTGTGTGGCGGAGAGGGCGGTAACATTCAATCACATGTAATATTTATTATTGAAACTTCGCTTGCCCACTGACATGTGTTGTCGCGCTTGGGCGTCAGATTACATCCCTGCCCGTGTGCGTCTGCTGCATTCGGTTGTTTGTTTGCTGCGGTTGAGAATCTGCCTCTTTCACCCCGCCCGTTTTCTCTTTTTTTTGTCTGGGCGCATTCGTACACACGCCCACATAATTTCTCTGTGGTGTCAGTTGTAGTTTCGTTTCCTGTGCCGCTGACGCAATGTACGCCGCCCACAAGAAGGACATCAACCGCCACAAGAGCTTCCACCCGCTGACGTACCGCAACCTCAGCAAGGTGGAGCAGCGGCAGGAGGCGGAGGCGGCGCAGAAGAAGGCGGCCACCGAGCGTGGCGAGGAGCTGCGGCGAGACCAGGAGCAGCGCCGGTACGATGACCTCGTCCTCGCGGCCTCCGCCGACAGCGTTGGCGGCCAACTGGCAAAGTTCCGTCAGGTGGAGAACATATTTGCTGCCGAGGCAAAAACGGGGCGGGCCGACGGTTCCGCCTCCGCCGGGAACGCCGAGGTGGCAGGCGTTGCCTCGTCGCTTGTGCGGAGTGGCGCACTCGCCTTTAGGAAGGAGGAGGCAGGCAGTGGGCGCAAGCGTGGGCGCGACGAAGGAGTCCCGTCGGCCGGCGCGGGGGCGGCGGATGCGGCAGAGAAGGAAAAGAAGGTCGTGACGGGGTTCATGTCGACAAGCGACGCGGCGCAGCTCCGGAAGGAGTTGGACATGCTGCAGAAGGAGCGGCACGACCCTCTCAGGCGCATTGAACAGTTTCAGAACCGCACCGTTGCGGCGGAGGCGAAGCGCAGAGCACTCGAGACAAAGTCAGCGGCGCTGGCCTCTGCGGGCACCGGCGAGGACATGGAGAAGGACGCCATACGCGGTCGTATTCACGAACTACTGCAGATGAAAAGGCGGAAGTGATTTCTTTTCAAAAGTACCTTTGTGGTGTATGCGTGTATATATTAAGTAGAAAAGAAAGAAGAGTGTGTGTGTGTGTGTGTAAAGCCCCCTTGAGTGTTTTTTTCCCTCATTCTCAGCTTGTAGTTGGGGGCGAGGGAAAGGAGGAGTGGTGGAGGCATCAGCGAGCTACTCTGCTTTACCCTGCACTGTGAGGTGCGTGTGCTGCTTTGCTTTGTTTTGTTTGTCTTCTTCCTCGCGGCATCTGCGCCGGAGGACGGAGGATGTGGAGGACGATGGTTTGCCTGCCCCTTTCGCGTCCTGCACCACCGCCGTCGTCGCCGCCTTTGCTTGCCTTTCCCCATGACTTGCCGCAGTTGGCTGTCTGTACAAAATCTGAAGAGGATCTAGCAGTGTGTAGGCAAGTCGTATATTTTCCTTGTTTAAAAAAAAACACTAATATCATACGTACATACACATATATAAATAATAAATATCGTTTGATATAACAAATAAGTAAAGAGCCAAGGAGGGACAGTGACGCCATGCCAACTCTCGCCGTTGCACGCGATTACTTGTTTGACCTCATTGGGAAGAAGTACACGGAGGAGCAATTCGAGGATGTCTGCTTTGAGTTTGGCGTGGAGCTAGACGACGTCACGAGTGAGCGGGAGATGTTCAGCCGCGAACAGGGGGCTGCCGAGGGCGCCAAGCTGGAGGAGCTCTCCGATGAGGTCATCTACAAAATCGACACCCCCGCCAACCGCTACGACCTGCAGTGTGCGGAGGGGATGGCGGCGGCGCTGAAGGTGTTCCTCGGATTCATGCAGGCCCCCGCCTTCCGGGTGCTGAACCGCAGCAACCCACTTTACAGGATGACCGTGGAGAAGTCGGTGCGTAACGTCCGCGACTACGTTGTCTGCGCCGTGCTGAAGGACATTCGCTTTAACGAGCGCAGCTATTGCAGCTTCATTGATTTTCAAGAGAAGCTGCACTCGGGCCTCGCCCGTCGTCGGACCCTGGCCTCCGTGGGAACGCACGACTTGGACAAAATCGGGTGTCACGACTTTGTGTATACACTGAAGCCAAAGGAAACGATTCGCTTTGTGCCGCTTAACCAGCGGGGTCGTGTGCTCGACTGCACTGGGGATGGTCTAGCGGAGTTCTACAAGGAGGATCGACACATCTCAAAGTATGTCCCGCTTCTTGCTGGCCTCAGCCAGTATCCAGTTATCATGGACGCTGAGAAAAAGAAAGTACTTTCCCTGCCGCCCATCATCAACTCCGATTACTCGTGCATCAGCAAGGAGACCAAAAACATATTTATAGAATGCACAGCGCCTGACCACTACAAGGCCACTGTACTGGTAAATCAGATAGTGTGTGCCTTCTCCTCCTACTGCGAGGACCCGTTCACGGTGGAGGCGGTGCAGGTGAAGTACGAGGAGACGGCGCCGGACGGCACCACGGTGGCTGTGACGCCAAACCTGGACCCCGTTGTCGAGTCCGTGACGGTTCCAAAGGTGGAGCGGCTGATTGGTATCAAGCTGGACTCACCGCAGCAGTGCAGCACACTCCTCGCGCGCATGCTGCATCGCGTCGCCAAGGTGGAGGGCGACACCGTCGTCGTTGAGGTTCCCCCGACTCGGCCCGACGTTCTTGGGCCCACCGACCTCATGGAGGACGTTGCCATCGCCTACGGCTACGACAACATCCAATACGTAGAGTGCACCACGCGGGGCAAGGTGACGCAACAGCCGGTCAGTAAAATGTCGCATCTCCTCCGCATGGAGGTGGCGAACGCGGGCTACACGGAACTTTTAACGTTTTCGTTATGTTCCCGCGACGAGGCGTTTGCGCGCCTGAACCGCGAGGACGACGACGTCGCGGTGCACATCGCCAACCCGCAGACGGTAGAATTTCAGGTCTGTCGCCCCTCCCTGATGCCGGGCATCCTTAAGACACTCAACGCGAACAAGTCGCACCCGCTGCCGTTGCGCTTCTTTGAATGCTCGGATGTGGTGCTGATAGACAACGAGAAGAACTTCCCGCCGATTATCAGGCCACACTCTGACTACCCAAGATGTGGGGCAAGCAACCAGCGCCACCTTGCCGCACTGCATTGCTGCAGTGAAAACAGTGGCTTTGAGGACATTCATGGTCTGGTTGAGTTTGTCATGACAAAGCTTGGCGTTCCGCGAAAGGGTGACCCTGCTGCCGAGGCAGAAGAGGATGCATACACGTTGGAGCGGGGAACTGACGGCGCCTTTTTTCCTGGACGCTGCATGGACATTTTCCTGCACCGCAAGGGTCAGAAGGTGCGACTAGGGGGCTTCGGTGTCGTTCACCCCAACACTCTCCGGGCGTACGATATTCCATTCCCATGCTCATATGTGGAGATGAATGTTCAATTTGCCCAGTAAAACGGCGAAAGAAGAGGGAAATCGAAAAAAAAAACACAAAAAAAAGGTGTGTAGAAAGGAAGCAGGGAATATGGGGCGGAGAAGTTGGGCGCATAGGCGTTGCGGCCTCTGTCCCAGCTGCGGCAAAAGAGTGACATCTTTTCTGTTGTTGCTGTTGCTGCTGTCTCTTGTGTGTGCTTGTTTGTTGCCTTTCGTCCTGGGGAGGATGGGGCAGTGACCAGCGGCTTAGCGACGGCCCAGCGTGTGGGGCAACCACAAGGAACGCAGACACACACCACCAAGGCAAATTTAAAATAACGTTCCTTATGAATTCTTCTTTTCATTAATGAATATGACTGCATCTTTTTTGCTGTTGTTGTTTTGTTTTGTTTGTTTTTTGTTTTTTAACGGCGACCTTGTGAAACTTGGGGAGTAGAACAAAAGGAAGCCCAACTCGTCCAGGCGACTCCGCGTTTGTGTACTCCACTCTCTTCTTTCCCTTCTTCGCGCCTCACGTGGGCTGTTACTCCTGCTGTGCAAACTCTTTGCTTCTTTGCCTGGTGGTGTTGCTGCAGTGTAGTTTAGGTCTGTAGTTGTGCCGGCCGCAGACGCAGGGGCGGTTTCTTTCTTTCTTTCTTGCACAGTCGAACCACAGAGAAGCAGAGGGAGGAATCACTTGGGCGGTGCGAAGCAAACCCCGAGGCGCAGTGGAGTCCCAGGAAGAGACTATAACCACCTAGACGAGTTGCGTGTATTCCACCTTTCGCCTAGTCGTTGTTGTTCTTGTTTCCTTCTCTAGACTCTGCGTGAAGTTTTTTTTTGAAGGAAAAAATTACAAGGGGCGTGAGGGCGAGCTATCGCTGGGGAATAACCCCCTTTTTTTCTTTTTCTTTTGCCGCGTGTGCGTGGCGCTGGCAGGCATGTCGGCTCCCTACAAGAAGAAGAACACCCACAATGTGCCCTGTTTCTACTTCAAGCGCGGCGCCTGCACGAATCAGCGCTGCCCGTACCTGCACGTGCGTGGGAAGGAGGCGGGCGGGAAGGCAGCCGCGGTGGACGCGGCGGTCACCAGCAACGGCTCACCGGATGCGGCGACAAACCTGCTCTCGACGATGCTGAGGCTGGTCTTCGAGAAGCAGCAGCTGCGCGTGTATGACGCGACCTCGGGGATGTTGGACCTGAGCGAGCTGAGGAAGCTGCCAGACCTGAAGGACGTTTCAAACTCCATTAACTTTAACACGCAGAACTTCTGCCGCGCCCTCTGTTCGACGATCAAGTCACTCATTGTCCCGCCCCCCTCTGCCATGCAGCTAAAGGGAAATGACATCGCGTCCCTTTTTCACCTGGCGGGACAGATGGAGAAGGCGGATTTGCACATGTCGCTGCGGGCCCTTTCGCTCGAGGCAAATAATATAAAGACAATGGATGCGTTGCATGAACTTAAAAAGTTCACAAATTTGCAGGAGTTGGTGCTTGTGGGTAACCCTGTGGCAAAGCGTGATGGCTACCGCGCGGAGGTGAAGAAGGCAATGCCGTTTCTCCTTGGGCTCGACGGGGAGGCCATCACGGTGCCGCCGCTGTTGTTGCCGTGGCCACGATTTACCACCTCCGCCGAGTACACCGAGGCACAGCGGCACGTGCTTCAGTTTGTCCAATGCTCACTGCTGAATCCGCTTGAGGCGGGGGAGGCAGCGGGGGTCGCGCGGGGTGTGGATGCGGTCTCGGATGTTTATGCGCAGAACGCCACGTTCACCATCTCCCTCTCGTCGCCGGAGGCTGCGGTGAGTTCGCCGGCGCGAACCGTCAACGGTGCCTCATTAGCAGCCACGCAGCGCAACGTCATTCGCGAAATCGTCGGGCTCCGGCTAAAGCAGACAGAGAGCAATCACAACCTGCTGCACGGGGTGAAGTCAAGCGTTGTGGCGAGTGGGCGCACAAAGGTCTGCTCACAGCTGGAGCACTGGCTGTACCCCAAAAACTTTGCTGTCCAACACTTCGTGCACGGCAGTGCAGGCGCCTCGTTCCTGGACAACACGTACCTGTCTGGGGCCGCGCCTGTGGGGATGAAGGTGCCGGTGACGGTGGTGACGCTGCATGGCATGATGGCCTGGACCCACCTCGGACCGCAAAGCCAGACCAACTCCGATCGCGTAGTCATGTATCGCAACTTCACACGTGTGCTTACCGTTCAGCAAAATGAGGCTGGTCGTTGGTTGGTGACGAACGACATGGTGTCACTCTACCCATTTTCGGGGAAGACGGCGGGTGCATCCAATAAGGCAGGGGCTAACGCTAACACAGCAGCTGATGTGAGTGAGTGCCGTATCCTGTTTAGCCCCAGAACCGATCGCAGTCGTGCTGAGTTAATTGGCAGGAAAAAAGATGTGCCGGCGGAGGTGGTTTTAGCACTGAGCCAACATGTGAGCAATGATGCAGAGCTAATGACGGTGCTCGACGACATTGGCGGGGTACCCCTGAGCATGTATGAGCACTGCGCCACACTGACAGGGGAGAACATACTGGAGAGTATTCAACTTTGCCGCATAGGTAACCGCTTCGGGTTGGCTCCACCGGAAGGCTTGGAACTGCTGCGCCGGGTGGGCGGAAATTGGTGCGCCGTAGAGGAGGCAATGAGCACCGCTGCGGGAGTCACGCCACTAGCGTCGTAGAAGCGGCAACAGCTCACAACCACCCCTGTGTGTTTTGACCCAACCTCAATTCGAGGCGTAACTATGGGAGTTTGGCGTTTCTGCGACTGTTTCTTGTTGTTGTCGTTGTTGTCTGCATTCTTTGTTCCAGTTCTTGAGATGCTACTTTTGTGATGTGTGTGTGCTTTTTGTTTTTGCTCAGACTTGGCATTATTTGAGCTTTTACGGATATTTCTGTGTGGAACCGCGTGTGCTGCATTGGCTCTTGGAAGCGGATACATGCGGAGATCGTGAAGGCGCGAAACATTGTTACGGAGAGGAGGAGGACAAGAAGAGGAAGGGGGGGCACACTGACCTCGTGCTAATTGAAACGTAATAGATGATCCATGTAACAGGTTAACAGGCGTCTTTACTTTGTTCTGTACCTTGTCGACTTTTACCACCACCACCACCCCCCCCCTGCTTTCGCAAGAGTCTGAAAGTCTGCCTTTCCTCGGGCCTCTCTGCTGCCCCGCTGCGATGGTCCTTGTCGTTGAGGAATGTTTGATTTTCGTTTTCATCGAATTTCCCGTTGGGCGTGTGTAGTGCGGCGAGGAAGCATGGGCCTCGTCTAGTCTCTCCTCTGCGGTGTGGCGGTGATGCTTTTGGCGGCTGGGGACGTCCCCCCACCGTGGGAGGAGCGGGC
>NW_021704332.1:2500-5809 GCF_003719485.1 Trypanosoma conorhini | reverse complement strand
AGTAACGGAAAAAAAGACGTTGGAAAAGAGAGGGGGAGGAGAAGGAAACGCCGTTGTTGTTGTTGTTGTTGTTGTTGTTTCTCCTCCTTTCTCCTCATGTGCCGGGCAGATGTTGCTGGTGCTGGTGCTGAGGTTGTTTCAAACTTTGTTTTCATCGCCGCCGTGGTGTTTTTCTTTCCCACGTGTTTTCCTCCCCGCCCCGCCATCGCCGCCCGGCAGAAGTGCTGGTAAATAGAAGCGTGCGTGAAGCGGAGGCAGAGCGCGGCGTCGCAGTAAATACAAAGCTACAACGCGATTTAGGCAAAAACAAAAACAAGTAAAAAAAACGGCTGATATTTAATCGGTTTAGCAAAAAGTATCACACATTCACACACAAAAAAAAGAGAGAGAGAGAGAGCGAGCGAGCGAGAGAATAGCCGGGGGAGTCAAAGAACTTCAATATTAATTTATTTGTTAGATTTAGCCATTTACTTGTTTAAGCTTCGTTGATGTCGGTTACGGCGTTGGGGTCGAAGCGTGCCCTGTACGACATCTGGCCGCTCAAAAACAAAAAGTTCTTCGTCCTGGTGGACCCGCACAACATATTGGGGGCAACAACAGATTCCCACGCCACAGTGAACACCATTGACTACCTGATAAAGAAGAAGGGGGCTGTGGTGGTGGGGGCGTCGTTTGGAGCACTATGCGGTATTCCATTAAACTTGCCGCGGCAGGAGCGCGAGGAGGCGATTGAGGCCTTTCGCCGCGAGGAAGGCATGGGATTGAGCAACTTTTTCTCC
The DNA here is from genome assembly GCF_003719485.1 of Trypanosoma conorhini. Classification (NCBI taxonomy): domain Eukaryota; phylum Euglenozoa; class Kinetoplastea; order Trypanosomatida; family Trypanosomatidae; genus Trypanosoma; species Trypanosoma conorhini. The sequence continues at coordinate 5,030 of NW_021704332.1, read as the reverse complement.
TCCCTCTCGCCCCAAGCGAAGCTGGAGGTGTTGCGGGGTGTGCCGGGGTTTGAGGTCCCATCCACCTGCTCTGTCGACTGCGACACCGGCAAGACACGGGCATTTTCGCGACTGGAAAATGCGGCAAAATTCGACGCGTTACGTCGCGTATTCCCAAAGGCGGAATTTTCGCCGGTCTCGACTTTGCCGTTTGTCAAGGCGCTCTCCAAGCTTCTCCCAGGTGTTAAAGTAACGTTTGCCCGAGATTGCTTGCGCCCACCGCTGCACCAGCTTAGCCCCGGGGATGTGCTGGTGCTGGAAAACCTGCAGTTTTATTCCAATGAAACTTCGTCGGACCCGGCAAAACGACGGGCTATGGCGGAGGTGCTTGCGGCAGGCATCGACGTGTTTGTAAATGAGTCCTTCTCCACGGCCAGCAAAGAGCACGCAAGCAACACGGCCCTGCCCAAACTTCTACAACATGGTGCTGCAGGACTTTCCATGGATCGGGAGTTGGCGTTTTTCTCCAAGTTTCTTACCCACCCTGCCCGGCCTATCGCGGTGGTGGTTGCCGGGACACATGTCCCGGAAAAACTGCTCTTGATACGGAGTTTAATAGGCAAGGTGGACAAGATACTTATTGCGGGTGCATTGGCAATCCCATTTTTATCAGCCAAGGGATTAACGTGTGGGAAGTCGTTGAACTTATGTGAAGTAGTAAAGCGTACACAACTAAAAAGCCGAGGTGGAAACATCGTGGAGGAGTCTGTTCCTTGTACACAATTAGCCGATGAAATCATTTCACTATGTGAGGCGAATGGGACCGAATTGGTGTTGCCTGTTGACCACGTGGTGTCGAAGGAATTGACAAACAGCAAGGAGACCGTGGCTGTCGTTGTAGAGTCTATGGCTGTTCCTTCAGATGTTTATGCTATGGATTGTGGGGCCAGTACAATATCACTTTTCGCCAAGTACATTCGTGCGTGTCAGTGTGTATATTGGACTGGAACCTTTGGCTGGACCAATCTTGGCTACAATGCGGGCACACATGCCTTTGCCACGCTGCTCGCACAAGAGCGAAAACTATCTATCATCGGCGGACGCAGCACTGCCTCTGCTGTTCAAAAGTTTGAGCTTGCCCCATATTTTTCCCACATTTCTGGAGGTGGGGTGTCGTGTTTAGAGGTGCTGCAGGGGCATCTTCTTCCTGGCGTCGAGGCGCTCTCGGATGTGACTCCGGGGTTGGACTCTAAGAGTACGGTTTCCGTAGATGAATTGTTGAGAAATCTTCCCCTTTTTTCAGGGTGCACGTCGCATCAAATTCAGGCTGCGGCACGGAAATTTGCGCGACGTCTTCATGCGTGTGGAGATTACTTGGCATACCGGGGAGATCGCCATGTAAGTATGTGGGTGGTTGCCGAGGGGGGGTTGGTGGCACGCCTTGGCGACAACACCTTGACCATCCCTTCCAGATTCATTGGACGTGGACAGACGGTGGGCATGTACGACTTTATTACCCAAGCCTTTGCGGTGGAGACAGTTCAGGCAGCTGTGAGTGGAACAATAACGTACCAGTTAACCTCCTCCTCTCTTAATGACCTCCTTAATGAGCATCCAGACTTGGCAGCGCAGTTTTTACAAAACGTTTCTGAACCCCTATCGATGATGGCAACTGAAGAATACCAAAACCAAGCTTCCTTGCGATGCGTCCTGCGTCGCGCGGCCGTTTGTTCCCGCGTGCCGGGTCCGTATGCCGTGCCTGAGGAGTGGGGGTTAATTGAGGATATCGTACAGGACGTGGTGTCGGCCTTGGCCTTGCAGAAATTGACGATGCAATACACTGATTACCCTGCCCTCTCTCCGATGCAACAGGACAACTACCTTTGGGGAAAGTTGGCGTGTCACGGTGGTCTTCTTCCGGTCCTAGGGGCAGCGGTTTTGCGTGATGTGGCCTACCATAGAGCCGTTTCGCTTGGATTAATGTACGCAACTATCCGATCTGCCCTCGTTACTGCTCCCCTGCGTTTGATGGCAATGGGGCGCAACTGGAGTGGGTTGACCTACAGGGCAGTATTGGACGAAGCACTGGCGTCAGTCGCCGTAAGTTGGGTTCCACTCGCGGCGCATGCCAGCTTCCTCGCCATGCAACGCCGTTTGGAACTTCTTAAGAGGTCCAGGTGTACGCGGTTTGTGCAACTTCTTATCATGGTCGTTGTTAGACTTTTTCTGGGATTTATTGTTTTTGCCCTCTTGTTTCGCCGCAATCGTGACGCTGAGTCCACGTCGCTGCTGGGGCTCTTCAGGACAGACGCCTTTAAGGCGTACGAGCTGAAGCAGGCGATTTCCGTCTTATTGCGTTTTGGGGTGCATTTGCTGCTGGGCGTGGTGTGGCGCGCGCACGCGCACGTGGTGTCGCGGCGTCATCGACGCCAACTTGACGATCGAAAGTAGCGTGAGAGGCAGGCGATCGCAAAGGAGGTGGAGAAGGCGAGAAACGTCGCCACCGCCCCACGCCTGGTGTCGGGTGGGCGGCGGGTGAGAGAAGCAAAAG
>NW_021704336.1:11810-24976 GCF_003719485.1 Trypanosoma conorhini | reverse complement strand
GATGGGTCGCTCGCCGGGGCAAGGCCGCACACTGCACAGGCTTCGTATGCTCCCGCAGCTCCCGGCGAAGTTGAAAGCGGCGGTTGGAGGAGCTCTTCGTCGTTGCGGTTTCATAGCCCAGATCGTTGGCGTCCATGACACCCGCGGTTGTGTCGACAAAGTCGCGGCGCGAGACGGCCTCGCGCAGCTCGCGAATGCCCACTGGGGTCTCAAGGGTGATGCCCTTCGATGCCAGTTTGCTGACCGCGATGTCGAGGAGGGCGCTCAGGTGGTACAGCTGCTTCCGCAGCGTGCGGTTTTCGTGACAGGCCTCCGCCAACTGCTTCTGCAGCTGTATGTTTTCGTGACGCACCGTCGCCACAAGCTGGGCGGAGGAGGACGCAACTAAATTGTCGCCCATCGCTTCTGCCCCCCACCCCACCCCCCCCACCCCACGCCGCGCCTAAAACCTCGCAGCAGCGAGGGAAATGTCTAAAGAAGCTATACCTACTCACACACACACGACGCCAATAAACGAGGAGGGAACTCCAAGAGAATTAATCGCAGAATTTAAAAAAAGGGGGTAAAAAAAAGAGGAGGCACGGAATTGCGGTCCACAAAGCGGGGAAGAGCCAAATTAGGAACAAGCAAAATACAAGGAGACAGGTGCCAACAAAAATTAAAAAAAAACAGAACAAAGAGAACAAAGAAAACGATAGTCCTGCTTTCTAAAGGCATCTATGAAAGCATAGGTGTGAATGCGCGGGTAGTGAGGCACAAAGTGTTCCAGATAAATTCATTTCCGCGGGGCCTGGGCACACAACGACGTTACGCCGACCACGAATCCACCACGTATCGACCTTGCTTCCGAAGCTGTTTCATGTATTCCTGGCCTCGCACCTCGTCACCGCCGCAGCAGCACTGAGTGACAATGTCTTCAAAGGTCAGTGCGACATCTTTGGGCATCGGAGTGGAATTGCCGCATACGTAAATGCAAGCACCTTCGTCCAGCAAGGCCGCCACACGCCTTGCGTGACGACCGAGCTGGTGTTGCACATAAAATTTTTTGTCTCCATCCCTGGAGAAGGCAGGCAACACCTTCAACTGCTTCAGGCGATCCCGGCTCAACTCCTTCCACTCGTCCGCGTAAAGGTAGTCCTTTCCTTCGTGGCGACAGCCAAAGACAAGTAATATAGGAACATCGCCCCAGACACTTGTGGAGGCCGCACACTCACGAATAAGCGAACGCAAAGGCGCAATGCCCGTCCCTGTGCCCACGCAGATCAAAGGTGTTGGCTTGGACGGCACAGGCAAGGAACCACGCCAGAGAAAGCATGTAAACACATCTCCAGCGACAGCAGCGGCGAGGTAAGAGCTGCACATTCCTTTGCGGCTGCGTTTCAGGGGCGTTTGCCACGATAGCTCGGCCACTGTAAGGTGAATCTCAGCGAGATCGAGGGAGGGCGCGGAAGAGATGGAAAAAAGACGGGGCCGCATCAGCGGCACGAAGCTAAGTAAAACGGAAAGCGGTGGCCGAACGGTGCGAAAGTCGGTTAACACCTCCACAACATTTCGCTTCTCTCGATGCGAATACGACATGAAGTCATCCAAGTTGTCCGATGAGGCCAACTCAAACAACCGCTCCCGCACCTCCTCCTCTCGCGCAAAGCGGGCCAACATGCCAAAAAAGGTCGGCCCGCCACGGCCTCCAGGTCGACGTAGTGCTTCAGAAAGGTCCGAAGCCTCATCGAGCGTCCAAAAAACATCTGGTGACGCTGTTGAAGAAGACCCTCAGACGTGTTCGGAGTCACGCAAACCATCACCTCGCCACTCTGCTGCGTTTGCGCAAGAAATGCGTCGATCATACTCTCACTATTGGCGCAGTAAATACCCAACGCATCGCCCACCTCAAAGGAGAGCGGCCCACGCCGCGCGACATCCCCTTCAAAGCGCGTGACTTCTCGGGAGAAAACCACATGATGAATTGCCTGAAAGTACCCTTTTGGTGTAAGACGGACATTTTGCTTCACAACACAGTTAAATGTCTCCTGGTTGTGAAGCGCCTTCTGGGAAAGTGCATCGGTTTCCACAGAGACTTCGGCAAGGGAGACATTATAGCGTGTAAGAAGGGGAACCTTTAAAAGATCCTCCGTGAGTTCACCATGTTCGTCTAAAGTTGGCCGTCCCAGTGCCCTCCAAAGCTGCACAATCCAAGGGAAAAAGGCCTCATCATGCCCCTTTGCGTCACTTTCGTCGCCAAGGCCGCGGTTAACGATAGGCTCGCCCCCCAATTGCTTCAGACGATTGTGAAGCATCTTCGCCATGTAGTTAAATTTCTGATACAAGGAGTCACCTGCGCCAAATACTGCGAAGCGCAACCCTTCCATGGAGGGTGCTGCCGGTTCCAAAAGCCTCGCCCACGAGACTCGAATGGAATCGGGCGCCTCCCCCTGACTGGCATTGGAGCAAATGATCACCAGCGGAGATGAGTCCTTCCACGACTCAAGAGAAAATTCGTCGGCAGGCAGGCACCGACAGTACTGGAATCCTCGCTTCAAAGCCAAAGAGGTGAGGGTAAACGCCAGATGCTCAGCACAGCCAGACTGTGTCCCATAGAGAACAGTTAGCAACTCCGCCTCCGGTTCAGCTCCCTCCCGCATCAGACTTGTCATTTTGATGCCTTTACCACTTGGTTTCGTTCCCTTTCACTATGAAAATAAGGCGTGTGTGTGCATGTGTGTGTGTGTGTGTGTGTAAAGTACAGACGCAGCACGTGTCACGTTGGGACAAGCACACCGTGAGACCAAGCGGAGCACAAGTTATCAGAGCTTCCTCCCCCTCATTCTTTCGTGGGAGGAAAGAAGAGAAAAAAAAAGGTCAAAGTTCATAGCTTTTCACTTCTATTTTTTACTTTTTCCTCTGTTTTGGTATTCCTCCCTCATCTTCCAGAGTTGTTGTTTGTTTTTTTTTTTGTAGGGTGTATGCCCTCAATCAAGTCAGAAGCAATTTTTTCACTTCATGCAGAACTGTCGCGTTGCTTGTCAGCCGCGCGCGCATCTCGCTATGCTTTCCGAAGAGGCGCGTGACAACCACATGCAACTTCGTGTTGGCCTCCACCACGCCCTGCGTGTACTCCTTGAGGATAAGCTCCTCTAGCTCCTTGCTGGAGTCCAACGCAGCCTCGTCCTGCACCGCCGCCGCCGCGTTTGTGAAGGTCCAGCTGACAACTCGCCGCACAAGTGTGCAGGTCTCTGACAACTGCATCTGCCAACTCTGGCTGAAGTCGGAAACCGCCTGCAGCGTTGCGGCCTCGCTCAGAGCAGCTGGCAGTGCGTCTGAGGGGAGTTCCAGCGGAACTTCATCGGTAAAAAAGGCACTTCCCAACGCGGCCTCGGCGACCTGGACGAAGTCAAACAAGTAACCATAGATTCCGCCTGCCTTTGAGTCTTCTTCCACAAAACGCGCCAGCTCATTGGAAATCCGGCTACTGATGCAGCCAACATGCGCAGGTGGCGCAGCACATGGCAACTGCTCCACCGCCACTACAGAGGCTAAAATACTAGCCAGTCGACGCCAATATGCCTGTATGTAAAAATAATTGTTAAGAGCAAACATGCGCTGCGCCAATGAGCTCTTGTGTCGTTTTGCAAGTGTAGCGATAAACCCAAGGACATTTTCGAGTTCACGGTAAAGAGCATTAGCGACGACGGAATCATACAGCAAAAGATCCACACCGTTCACCATGGATCCCTCAAGAGAGGCGGAGTTCAGGAGCTCCATTTCCCCTGCAATCTGACTGAACCGTCGCACGATGGGGTGGGGACCGAGTGTGGCGGCGTACTGACGGTCCTCCAGAAGTTTGCTCAAGCTCACTTTACTACCGCCCAGCACAAGCTGAAAGGGCGACAATCGCAATGACGTTAGAAACAGAGTTGATCTCTCGTCATTTGCCACAACGCTGTGCAGTGTGCCGGACAATATTCTTTTAGCAGACTCCATGATGCCGCTAAGAAGAAGAAGAGGGACGGGATTCGGCAAACGACAAAGAAACGTTTTGGCAATGTCAACAATGCGAAGACCAGCAAGGGTACTTTGACGGTCTGTCAACAGCGGCAGATCCTCCAGAATGCTATTTTGGGCGACGTCGAGTGCGCTCGACAGCACGACACGCACGAGCGCCTCCGTCCCGTCGTAATCGTCCTCCGTTGCAGAGAGGCAAAAGAACTGACGGATGAACTGGCATTCTGAGATGCAAAGTTTAACGAGCAGGTGCATGCAGCGAAGAAAATGGCATGACCAATTACCCGCGTTTTCCAGTGGAAGCGCCGCGGCCGCTTCCAGGGAAAAGGATTCGTTTCGAACCCGTATTGTGCCCAACGCCGAGACTGTATCGTAAATTGTCGTCTCCCGAATAATCATGGATCGTTCAGATTTCAGCATGCGACCCGCAAAATTACGCATGTGCTGTGAAACACTGCGCTCACGGCGCGGAAACGGATGCACGGGAAATCTTAGCGCCTGTGGCGCCACCGTAACATGGTTTCCTTTGGGAGCACCGGAGTCCCGATTGCACACCACATCATGCGCGTCATCCGCCGTGACGATGGTGTCAATGCTACCGGCATTCACCACACACAGTTCACCAAAATCGTGCAACACAGCACGAACATGGCGAGCAAAAGCGTCAGACATGCGTTTTGCGTATTCTTGAGAAATCGCCTCGGCAATAGGTTGATGGTATTTCTTTAGGAACTTGATGGCATTTTGAGCTGTTTCCACCAATGACCGCTGCTGGCTCCCAACGCTAGCCAGATCGTCTGCCGCAGCCAGTGCAACAAATTCTTTGCTAAAATATCGCTGCAGCTTATCACCAGCTCGCACAGCGGCTGCGTGTAAACGTGGTCGTGTTTCCAAGTCCACTGCCGACCCCTCCAGCTCTTTATTCGACAAGAAGAAGGTCAACTGCCTCTCCAACTCCGAGATGTTTTCCAAGTAACTCAAATCCACCTCCTTCTGGGCAATAGCACCACAAAAGGCATCACACTCCCGCAAGGCGGTGTAAACCTCGCTCAGCCTGCTGCTGCAGAGGCGGCGATTGTTGATGCTACGCACAAGGGACACGGTATGTTGCTGCATCTTTACCATGTCTTCTGCGGAATCGGCTAAACGACGCTGAAAAGCAATAATTTCCTCTTCAAACTCTACCAACTTATTCTCACACTCCACAATTTCCATGTACAGGGTACAGATGCTCTCTGCCTCATCTACATGGGCGGCAATGAAGTCCTCACGCAGCGCAGAAAGCTCCGTCTCGTGTCGCACCAGAACACTGTGCAGGTCCACCCCCCCGTTGAGGTGTGCTGTGATGGCGGCCTGCTCGTCATCGGAGCTGCACCGCATGAGCTCATCAATCGCGTCGAAACGGAGCATCATGCGTTCCGCATTTTCCTTCACCGACAGCTGGCCATTGTCGGTAGTCAGTTGCTCCATCAGCTGGTTTTCCCGAGCGAGAGCGGGGCGGCAAGACTACGGCGACACCTATATTGCTCCTTCTCCTCCGCCTCGTATCCCGCGTTCCAGCTGCAACATGCTGGCCAGGAGGTAAGGGGAGACAGAGCGGCACAGAAAGAATGCGGTGAGGCAAGACGGCAACAGAGAAGACCCGAATAACATGAAATGAAGACGGCACAATAAAAGACTGGAGCAACTAAAACCAAGGAAGAAACAGATATAAATGTGTGTGTATATATATATAAAGAAAAATTGGGTAAAGAGAAACAAAAACACCACATTGATGTCTACTAGCAGGTTCTTTGCCGCTCACATAAACTCCAGAGGCATCCCGGCACTTCATGCTTCTAAGTATTCTCCCTTTCTGTTTGTTTATTTAGTTTTCTTTTCTTTTCCTGGGCTTTGAAGGTCCAAGAGAATCACTCTGCTGTAAGCAGGCGAGTACCCCCCCCCCCCCAAAAAAAAAAAGAAAAAAAAAACGGGAACCCAGCATAATATTACTGTTCAAAGGACACTCCTTTCAAGGCACTCTGAAATACGTCCGGCAACGGTGGCGTTTGCGCAGTAGTAGTAAAACACCTCCCCCTGTTCACGGGGATAAATGGGAGGTGCCGGTGGAGCATCGGCTTCGCGCATTGGGGTCGCCCTCGCCTCCACACCTCTGTTCGTCATCGCCACCTTCGACGGGTGGCCATCTCCTGCTGCCACCTCCGCCGATTTGCCTTTGGCAACGGTTCCATCGGTTAAGACAGCAGCACAAGGAGAGCCACCCGGCACTCTTCGCTCCAGCAGCTTCCGCGCCTCTCCTCGTGCTGCGTGTTCTAGTTGCTCCATGGGGGTCACTGCAGCATCGCTTCCGGAGTGTGCAGTCCACATCTTGGCAGCCACCGTGTTGCCGTTAGACTGCGACGAGGCCTGCAAGACGCCCTGCTCAGGTGCATTCGGAGAGCCCGATTCACAACGAGACGAGCAGAGCACACTGTTGCCCTCAACATGCGCCCTCCGTCGTCGCTCAAAGACCTCCTCCGCAATTAACTGACGACGGATCTCTTGCGCCTGGAGAAGCACTTCGCTACGATCAGCCACATGACGCACGTAATTTTTATAGGCCTGGATTTTTTGCTGCGTAGTACCCGCGTCAATCCCCACCTCGGCGCAGGCATTCAATGCCTCTTGGGTCGTGACTTGAGTGGGAGCGTTGGTGTCAACCCAACGTGCACCGCTCATCACATCTTCAACGTGCTGACGCAGGGTGGGAAGCTCTAGAGCCGTGGTGGGAACGATGCCACACAGTGCGCATGCACGCAAGGAATGGGGAGAGTTCAGCTTCGGTGGATCTATAAAAATGTGTTCATTGTGGTAAGCCTCAGTCTTGAGCTGCCAGTGGTTCTGGCACTGCTCCAGGTTATCTAGATTGATCAGCGCCTTCATTAACGCCTTTGCTTCCCACTGACAATGGGAAAATGTAAAAGAAGAAGGAAAGCGAGGGACAACTAAACACCTTTCTCCACCCTCCACACCAAGTAGACACACACAGAAATATATATATATATATACATATAAAGAGAGGGTGAGAAGCTACGGCTTCGGGCGACGTAAAAAGTTTTCCAGGCGGCAATTTCGCAGTCGCACATAGACGTTCATTTGCAGCTTCTCGTTATACGTGTAGCGTGTCCCTAGCTGGCTTGGAAATTCCGTATTCCCATACATTTTACTGCCTGCAAACCCGCTGTGATGCATCTGCTGCCCCCACGCCTCGCAAGAATGGGGCGGGTGGGTGGGTGAATAGATGGACTCGACGGCGGCGCACGGAACTCCCCCCGCTACCGCCATGTTGTTTTTTCTTGTTTCTCTCCCTTTATTGGTGTATATGCACCCGTTTATGCGAAGCTTATTTCTTTCTTTTTGCTTTCTAACATTCTCCTTCGTCACATTACGCCCCCTGTTCGACGGCCACAGCTCTGAAAATTTAAGTTGTAAGTGCGGGGGCAACACCACGAGGAAACCAGCAACGACAGCACACACAAAAAAAAAAAACGACGCGTGGAACACGATGCCGCAGACTGCGGCGCATTGCGCCAGGAACTGCGCATGTCACCCCCCCCGCATCAAATCCCGTTTGTTTTTTCTCTTTTTTCTCTTTGGTTTCTCCGCACGAAGTCCACCTCGACCTTCCGTCCTCGCGCCGCTGCCTCCTCGCTGCGGCGAACTTCCAGAGAGAGGAAAGAGGATCAAGGGGAAACAGTGGCCCCCAAGAAAAGGCAAAAAAAGAAAAGAAAAAAAAGGATAAAACAATTCAAGGAAAAAAAACCGACCTAGCTTCTGGAGCTTGCAGTACTTTGCAGTTCGCAAGCATCCATCATGGAGAGTATGCTTTGGTAGGCAGCGTGGGTGATCTGCATGAGGGTGCTTTCCTTCACGACACGGCAGCTAAATGTTGGAACGTACAAGTCCGTTGTAAGCGCCTCCGCGGCGACAAGGGACCAGCTTGGGAGCTCCAGCTTGATCTCCTCCTTCCCGGCAAACACCTCCAGCTTGCCAGTGATGAGCAGCGTAAAAGTGTCGGAGGGCACCCCAATGCGATACAGCCAAATATTTGCCTTGTCCTCTTGCTCAAGTCCACGTGCATCTACCGGGGGACGAACCTTATAAAAGGTTCCGTGCGTACTGATGGCCTGAATCAACAACGGAACTGCATCCCGCGTATGACGCTGAAGAAGCGGAATGGACTCGTACAGAAACAACGCCGACGCCTTCAACTGATTTGCGCTTGCATTTACCCGACGTGAGCACTTTGGGGTTAATCCCACCTGTCGTTTGGTGGGAATTTGAGGTCCAGGGTGGGCGGGTTGTGGATCCACGTCGTACTCATCAAATATTTCACTATGAATAAGTTCCTCGATTACATCCTCCATTGTGACAAGCCCCTTCACCTCATAGTATGGATCTCCATACGGCCGCTGTTGTACTTCCTGTACCAAGGCGATATGGGACCTGCCTGTTTGGAAGTACTTCAGCATGGAGATGAGCTTCGTCTCTGAAGGGACAATGTGACAACGCCGATTATAAAATTTCACCAGTAGCATCACAGGTGTATTCTCGCGCGGGTCAATCATTAAAAGATCCTTCGCAAAGAGGACGCCGATAATATTATTTTTGCTCCGCTGATACACGGGAATACGACTATGACCGCGTTCAGAGATGAGTTGAATCACCTCCTCACTCACTGGTTCACTAGCCTCAAGCATGAGAACCTCAGAAATGGGCGTCAGCACGTCCATCACCGTCTTCTCATGGAGTTCCATTGCACCCACCATGAGGTCCACCTCTCTCTCCCCCAAACCCGACTCTGACCCGTGAGCGGCGTGCATGAACATTAGCTTTTTGAGTTCATTGCGCTCGTAAATTTGTCCAGGGTCGGTGCCAATGAAATGGTCAAGCACCACACTAAGGGGCTTGCATATAGGGTAGAAGAGTAAGACAAAAAACTTTACAATATAAATACTTTTAGCCCCAACTTGCAGGGCGTGGGCAGACATCAGAGCCTGTGGAATGACTTCCCCGCCAACCGTTGTCAGCGCCGTCGAGACAATGGTCGCCACCCATCCATGAATGTGCGAATCTGTGATCTGCGCAATCAGCGTGTTCACCATAACGTTGCCTAGAATCAGCGTGCAGAGCAGCTGATTACCAAGTCGGCGTATGGGCAAAATCCTGCCAGCATAGGTCCTGTCCGGCTCCGAACCACTATCCGCAATAATCTCGAGAGAAAGTGTATCGAGGCCCATGATGGCGAGCGTTAAACCCGCAAAAAGGGCGGCAAAGAGAAGGAGGACAGAATCTGCGAGGATCAAATAGGCCCACTGCATTTTGTCCATGGGCTCTTCCTCACTCACCTCCCTTGCAGCACTTGCCGCCGCCGCCGTTTGCGTTGCACAGGCAACCGCTGCTGCAGCAACAGTAATGAGCCTCAACGCCGTGCCCTTTGGCCGCACCGGCGCGCGCGCAGACATTCTTGCTGCCCCCGCAGGGCACGAATACGACGCTGAATTTATTATTGTTATTAGAACCGCACACATTCGCCCCCTACCACGACGACACGTAGCGGCAAGACAAGGAAAGGAATTAGGAGAAGGGAAGAAGAAGGGAATGATAAAAAAAAAAAAAGGGAGCCCACACACACGAAACCCTCACCCCCACACTAAACAAACGAATAGGCGAGGCGGCGGGGACAGTTCCGAGAGAAACAAGGAAGCACAGCTGAAGAAACCAGAAACAAAAAAAAAAAACAACTCCCCCATGACCCTTCACCTTTTCCCCTGTCGCACCCCACCAAACCGACATTAGTCCAAAAAAAAAACCAGAATTGCAAAGAACTGTGACGACGCCTTGAATTACTGGAGAAAACAAATATATATATATTAACTATGCCTCCTTCCCCTTAATTACTTCTTCATGGTGTTGCGGAGCAACTCCTCCATTAAGTCCCGTGTCTTCTTCAGCAAAACGGCATTTGCCGCGTGAGCCTCTCGTCCGCTTCCTTTGCGGGGTGAGAGCTGACTTTCGCACGAAATCTCACGTGTGAGACGGCTGATGAGTTCTCCCTCGGTCTCCACCTCCTCCACATGCCGGCTATGCGACACCTCCACTGGGGAAGCCGAAGTAGCGGAAGAGGGTGTGTGAGGTGCAGCGACTGAGCCGCGTCGGGCTGAACCTGTCGAATGTGAAATAGTAAACGGTGGGGGAAGTGGCCGAGGTCCACGTCGATCACTGCGAAAGTGCTTTTCACGACCTGGCGCAGCGTCTGGCGGGGACAAAAGAAAACGTGACTCGTCCCGCACGGGAACAGCCGTGACATCGTTGTGCAGAGGGCTCTCCTTGGCTAAACGCGGGGCCGCTGCGGGCGTCGTCGCTGCAGGTGTGGCTGGCACGACACCGGCGTCATCAGCAGCAAACATGGCACTGAAGACTTCCTCATCATCCACCTCCTCCTTCTTCACCGCCTCTGTGTCGGGGTCTGGAAGCACTGCCTTTGCCTCCCACTCTTCCTCTGTATTTTGCTGGCCCACGCGTTGGGCATCAGAAACTGCACCCGACGCTTCCACGATATCCTCCCCCACCCCCACCTCTACCTCCCTCTTACTTGGCTTTGCCTCGATGGGCTGGCGCTCCTCCGGCGCGTCCTCGCCTGCGGCGGCCGTAGAGAAAGCCGGGGTTGAGTGGAGGTCCAAAATACAGACCTCGGGCCCGTAGAGCGAGGAAAGATGCTGCAGAAGTATTTGACGCGACTGGGACTGGGCTGCCGCCTCACGAGGCACCAACCCGTAGCGCTTGATGCGCAGCTCAAGATTTCGCATCTGCCACGCCTCAGCGTCATCCGCCGTCAACAGCTGCCGCAACACGTCCATGTCAAGACGGTAACCCTCCGATTCGTGAAGCGTCAAAAGACGAGAGGCACAAAGCGCGGCCAACAAGGCCGTTGGTGTGCTCGGCGCCACCGCAACACCCAGCCGTGCGAGCAGATGCCGGCAGTACGCCACCGACACCGTCGACGGTGGTCGAACAGGAAGACCAACGAACAAAGCCCACTTCCAGAGGCTGCAAACCAGCTGCGCCTCCACCTTTAGGTGGTGGCGCAGAAACGACATCACACGCCTACCACCCTCTGAGCCCCACTCCCCCATATGGGGTGAGTCGATGAGCAGGATTTTAATAAACTGGGGCGACGTCAGCGCATGAACGACTTCCGTGGGGAGCCCGCCCGCAGAAACGCCCGCGACGCTCAAACGATGAAGAGAGGAAACAGCACCAGTAAAGGTGATTACGTCACCAGGAATCGTTGCGACGGCGAGTTTCCACTGGTCCTGGTCAGCCTCCAACACGAAATGCAACCCCAGCAGTTTTTCTTGTGACATTTGACGCAGCATCGCAGCAGCCTTGCCCGAAGCACAGTACGGCAGTGGTGCGTGAAGAAACTGGCGTACGTGCCGCTGGTGCCTGCTTCGCGCGTCAATTTCAGTGACAACATCGCCTGCTGAAGGAAATGAGACGTAGAGAAAATTTGGCGCCCCACGGTTGGCGTGTAAAAAATCGGGATGAAGTCTCATGCCATCCGCTGTTTCACGCTGCAGCGCGAACTGCACATCAGGGTGATCCGTCAGCGCAGAGGCGTCAGGGAAGCGCGAGAGAAACCGTGGACCAAACTTGCTGTGAAAGACACCGCGAACCTCCACAAAGTGGGACCTGTAGACGGCTTGCACGCGACGTTCCGGGACGATAAAGGTTGGTAGCAGCAAGACCAAGGCGTTCAAGGCGTCATGCAACAACTCCGGCTGTGACTTTAGACTGTAGAGATCATCGGCTCTTGAGCAACCGCTTGCAAGGGCGGACAAGCGGACAACGCGGTAATCCTCCGACCACTCCAGCAGGGATGCAAGAGGCGGGTGTGTGAGCTGCTGCCACCGCAGCAACTCGCCCCCGACACCACGGTTTAGCCTCAACTGCAGCTGATCCCGAACGAGGGCCGAGGCAACAAAGTACGAGGGCACAACATCGCGCAGTTCCAACTTCATCAGGTGTGAATTCGCACCACCATCTGCAGGTCCTTCTTCGGCGTGCCTCTCTGCACCGTTGCAGCTGCGAGACTCCAATGGCACCCAGGGCTGCCAAGACACCAGCATGTCCTCTTCACCCTCGTCCAACACCGACCTCTTGACAGAAAGAAGCAAAGGGGACAACTGCATCAGCGCGCTTCGAAACGATTCGGATGAAATTTTCTGCGGCATCATGCCTGTCCGCACGGCCTCACGCCAAATAGCGGCTGCTGATCGTGGCTGCGCAGGCACCAGGCGAAGCACATGCTGCGGAGCCAAGTACGGGCACGGAGGACACGGAAGGGCCGAGAGATATTGTCGCATGACCTCCTGCATGTCAACAGCAGCAACAGGCCCCCGCTGCCCACGTCGTCCCATGCGCTGCATGAACCACCGCCAACAGTGCAACATCCCACACTCGTGGCGACAGTAGTAGGAGCCCTAAACGCGCAAGAGACACGAAACTAAAGCCGGAACTCTTTGCCCTTCTCACACGCAGAGAAGGGGGGGAAAAAAATAGAGAAGGAAGCAGAAACACTGTGCCTGGATGAGGCCCTGCCACGCATTCACACAATAAAAAAAAACAGGACAATATTATAGGAGAAGACGCTTTGGTTGCATTTGCATCCCACATACCTCCCAATTCAGAGAAGCGGCGCACATCTTTAGTACATCAAGAAAACAAGAAGCTCCTAAAGGCACATATGCCACGATAAAACTGTGTAATTGACTTATTTTTGTTTTTCTTTTCTTTTACTGAAGGCATAAAGCAAAAGCCCGCTGGAACCCCACGCAACTGCCGGACTCCCTCTGCGCGGAACTTATCAGTAAAAGTAGGCGCGGTAAAGGTGGAATGACAGAAGACAAAAAAAAAAAAACGAAGAAAAAACAACAACAACAACCCGTCATTAAAGCCTCAGGGAAGGCCAACAAAGCCTTCATTCGGTTGCCTAGATGCACCTGGTCGCACATTCATGCCGAGGCCCTGCCGACGAAACAAAACAAATGAATAAATTAAGTAGTAGTAGAGAGGAAACAGGAGCAACAACGGAGGCACAAAAAGCATCCTGCGACAACAAATTC
>NW_021704336.1:0-11785 GCF_003719485.1 Trypanosoma conorhini | reverse complement strand
CTCTCTCTCTCTCTCTCTCTCTCTCACACAGAGACAGACGCGTGTAGAGCCAAAGACACACGTCTTCTCTTCGTCTCATCTGTGGGAGCCCAACACATGATGTGAACACCCTACGCCCTCTTGAGAAGCGGCTCCGAGAGGGCGGTGGAGTCTCGGATCGCCTCCACCGCCGCCTTGACGACAACAGGCTCGCTGAACTCTCTTTCTGCGGTGACTGCCGCCTGCAGGTCAGCAATACTCAACGTGTCCACCACCGGGGAGCCGCGGCGGACGCGACTCGGGCCGCGGCACAGGTGCAACGCCGAGAAGGACCTCCAAAACCGTGAGGGGTTTTCCTCCACCCAGAACGGCCACGAACGAGACAGGAGCGGGACCCGCGACATCATATGAATGATAAGCCGCTGCAGTTGCAGGATGTCCGGGAAGAAAAAAAGCTTAATTGCCGAATACACGGAGAGCGTCATGAACGGCACCGTCACCACAATAATCCACTGCAGGTAAAAACTGGTATTTTTCAAGAGTTCCAAAAAGGAGTAATTTCCCGAACAAAGCCCATACAACGTGAAAAGCGCAAACAAGGCCACGACCGACCATATCAACGCCACCCAATGAAGCAACGTGATTGAGTGCGTCTCCAGCACTATGATGCATGAGTGCAGCGTCACCAAGGCAAAGCAACTCGCATAAAAGTCACATGTGCGATCTATTGGGTGACCCAAACGCAATACCGCACCGACACTGTCATTGATAAAACATAATGAAAAAAAAATATGATGGTTCCGTGCAGAAATCCTCGTAAAACGTAGCCATAAAAAGTGGTCAAATTCATGTATCTGCCCCTCTGACAGAGGACGTACAACTGGGGATTGTTAAGCAATATGGTCGCCGACAGTGGAAGATTCAGCGCACAGAGGAAAGTCACGGGAACGGTGAAGAAAGAGTTGTACATCATAAGAGAAAAGGAATCCCAAAATGAGACACCAGAAAATTTGGCGTAGATATTGAAGAGTAACTGCATCCATGCGAGAGCGACGGTTTTCCAAAAACTTTGTTGCACTATAATCGCCGAACGCTGGTATGCAGTGTGGCCATGAAACAGCAGCAGCCTAGATAAGAAGCAAAACTCGGACACGACAAAGTCGGACGCCGCAGTCGCCTGAGTGCCTTCTCTTCCTCGGATGCCAACACCCACGTGGGCAGACTGAATCATGGGCACATCATTGCCACCGTCCCCAATGGCCAACGTCACGTGACCTGCCTGATTCACTGTTTGCACAACAAACGATTTCTGCTCCGGCGCCATACGGCTACAAATGACTGTAGAGGCATGCAACAACACTCGTTTAAAGTTCACACGCAGATCTGCATTGCCGGAGTCTTCTATAAGCTCAATGGTTTTCCCTGAAAAGAGAATCACATAGCCCTCGCTCGCGGCTACCGCAGTACTGCCCCTTGCCTCATCCTCATCATCCCGTTCACTCTCTGCGGCATTCTCGTATGGAAGGTACGCACGATTATCACGTAATGGAGTGGCATGCGACGAGTGCAAGAGCAACGACAAAACAGATTCATGGTGAAAGAATTCCCCCACAAAGTCGCGAAGGCCGGATCGCACGTACCAGGAGGAACGGATCTGATGCTGCTTCTCAGCCTCTTGAAACTGTCGCTTGCATAGAGCATAGCTAACACGTTTTTCGACGTAATCTAAATGCTGCTGAAACGAAATGGACTCAACCCCCTCAGGGGTCAGCGCAATTACTCTGTCATCAGCGCCCACAAGCCCACTGGCGATGGCTGTCTGCTTCGCCGTTTGACCATTGTCCCCCGTCAGCATCCACACCCGCACACCAGCTGCTCGTAGCTGCGTGATTGTTAGAAAAACACCGTCCTGCAGTTGGTCCTCCACTGCTGTGATGCCGCAGTAGATGAGCTCCTTTTCCACTGCGTCATATGCCTGAGCGAGACTGTTGGCACGTGCAGCTGCCATGGTGGTCACCTCCCGCTTCCGTATTCCTGCCAGCCACAGCTCCGCCTCCTCGCTTGTCAAGTAGCGGTAGGCACACACCAGCGTACGCAGCCCCTCACTGCTCAAAGCAGTAAGGGTATGTGAGGTTGTTTTGCTGTCGTACGAGGCGGTGATGCACCGCGGCAGCACACTTTCATCTGAGCCTTTCGTAAGAAGAAGATATCGCGAATCCCCATCAATCTGAAGAAGTACACTCGAGCGACGACGCTCTGGCGTGAACGCAAGAACCTTCAGCACGGTTGCCGATTCAACATTATTGCCAAACATTACAAAAGCGCGCTTGCGTGTTCGCTCGAGTAGTTTAACGCCCAAAAGAGTGGCTCCCTCTACCAAGGCCACCTCATCCGGCGAGAGTGACACCCACGGCGAGGAGGGTGAAGGGTTTGACACGGACGGCTGCGCCACATTCAAGGTTATTTGTCTTGTGCTCTCCACAGTATTACAGTACACCAAGACTCGCATCAAGTACAGCAACGACTCATCCTGCAGCAAGGCCCGCCGCAGGGTAGTTGCCTCATGTGGAACACCTGGGGTGAAGACTTTGCCGCTCCTCGTCACAACACTCTTGAGCGTCAATGCGTTACGCGTGAGAGTTCCCGTCTTGTCTGACATGACATACTCCACCTGCCCCAGATCTTCCATGAGCGAGGAATTATGAACCTCGGTGTGATGCTGTTCATCGGACATCTCCGCATCCCACTTGATAAGGGCGCCGTTGAACGCCTTGGATGCATCAACCAATACTTTAAACGAGAGCGGTATCATCGGTGACACCAGTGCGAAGAACCGTAGCGGCAATAAAAGTATATACTCCTCCAAGGCTATTTTTTCCTCATACATGCCAAGATACCAAAGGGTGCGTTGATCCTGTCCCAATGCCGTATCTGACAACGTAATGTACACCGTCACTAAAATAAATTGAATCACAAAGACAACGATAACCATTTGATTAAACCTTTGATCAATCATAGACCACTTTGTGGGCGGTACCATACGCGTCATGGCGACCCGAGTCTCGTTGCCTGTCAGCACCGCCACACCCAGAGCAAAGCGAGTATTTCGTAGCACACTTGAACTGAAGACAACATTTTCGGTACTAACCCCAATCCGTATTTCCTCCCCCTCACCACCGTGCGGCGCTTGTACTTTGGCGGACCCAGTGAAACTGGTAAGAAACGGCTTTGGCCCCTCTGACTCGATGACGCATGCTGCATCCCTGATCCACCCTGCGGCAGCACGTATGTTAAGTTCATCCTCCTGAATGGAATCCACCGTCGCCGCACTCGTCGTCGGACGTTTGGCGTATAGATCAGTTAATATGGCGTAGCGTGTCTTGCAAGCGGTTTCGCCGTTCAGCGCCTCGGTGGAAATAACCACCCCTCCATTTTCATCTGAGGAAAGCAATAAAAAAGCATCACACGGGATCACCTCCATGGGCAACAACAGCAACACGGTTCCAACACGTATGTCTCTGCATCGTACCCGCTCTATTTCCAGGGTTTCCATGTTGATTGTGCTGTACCACCTAGAGTTGCATTCATCGTCGAGTTTGTGCCGGTACCAGTCATCGATGGCCTCTTTAACGGCAGTGATCAGGAAGGCTATAATCAGCGGGAGCAGCGAGGTAAGTGGACTCACAGGGGCCACAGAGGGGATAAACTGAAGCGCCGTAATGAAGAGAAAGTAAAGGTTGATCGGGCGATGAAACTGCTCAAAGAGATTCAATGGCAAGAACGTAAGCAGGGTGTACTTGAAGCTCCTCACCGTGTTGTCGCAGTACGCCTTGGATGGGCTACCGGGGAGCACCGTCCGCGTCTCATCGTCCACCCCCCTCCTTTTCGATCGCCACAAGCGCCTAAGAGCGCCAACGAACCCCATCGGGCCACTGAGCCAAATAAATCAATGACGAGAAGGAGAGAAAGGAGAGATCGCATCAGAAGCAAAAGAGATGTGAAAACACCAGATGAGCCTCATCCCTCCCCACTCCAAAAAATATATATATATATCGGCTCGCATGTAAATGCCCTCCCTCCCTCCCTCGCTCTCTCCCTCGGGGCATTCAAAGGAGTTGCAGCATTTCCTCCATCTTCGTCGCCGCCTTTTCCTTCAACGCCGTGGCAGGCTCAAGGTGAACAAACGTCTTCCCAAAGCGCCACGCAAGCCAGCAGTACATTTCTGCCATTCGGTAGACATGTTCCATCCTTGCCAACAACTGCTGAGCCTTCCTCAGGTCTCCACCGGAAATGCGACCCCATTGCTTTGCGAGTTCCTTGTACTCGTCGTCTATGCGAAGAAGGACCTCTCGCCCCGCCGCGTGGTCACGCGCAAAGGCGCGGAGGAGTTCAAACGACTCCTTCCCACGATCACTGAGAGGAACATAGCAAAACAAAATCCGATCACTTAAGGAGAGGTCGGTTACCGTCTCCAACTCCTTGGCTATTTGTAGCAATGAGCGCGAAAGATCGCAGGGGAAAAACAACTCGGAAGCTTGACAACACGCCGTAAACTCCTTCATACGCGTATAGAATGATGTTGAATTTTCAACTGGCACCTTCCCACCCTCCTCCAATCCACGTAGCCTAATGAAGAGCTCAAGTATGTCAGCTGTGGGGAGAAGTCCCGCCTTTTGCAGCGGAGTTATACGACTGTTGAACGCCTCCGACACAAGTGCGAAGTCGTCCGAGTCAAGCGTCGTACATCGGCCCACCTGATGCGAGCGCAATAGACCAAAACGACCTGCGCGACCAGCCACTTGTAAAATAGTTGCCTGCGGCAACACAACCACCTGCTTTCCGTCAAACTTCCTCATTGTTGCAAAAACGATACGCTCAATATTCATGTTCAGCCCATACGCAATAGCGTCTGTGGAGATGAGAACATGCCTTTTCCCACCGTTTCCCTGAATGCCGTCTTGTACACCCTTGTTAAATGCATCGGCTTGAGCCTCACGCACTGAGAAAGGCATGGATCCGTAAATGCAGTGTGGGACTACCCCGGGAATGCTTTCGAGTTTTTTCTTCATTTCAAAAATGGCCCTTCGAGAGAAACAAACCAGGGTATCGCCGTTTTCTATTCGTCGTAGGTCCGCCTCCAATGGGGGGCATACTTTAAGTGGAACAAGCCGCTTATGTTGCACGAGCTCCAGCCTAGGCAGTTCACGCGTCCTATAGAGCAGCTTACGTATAAGCGAAATAGCACGCTCCTCGCCACAGAGATGTATTTCCCGCGCCGGTAATCCGAACAGGGCACGTGTCCATGCCCACCCCCGGTCCCTGTCGGCAATCAGCTGCACCTCATCAATCACCCCCACATCAACCTGGTAATCAATAGGTGTCATTTCAACCGTACACGAAACATGCTCTGCGCCCCCGCCAAACCGCCGCTCATCGCCGATTAACAAGTCACACGGCACGCGTGCGTCAATCCGCCTCCACACTTGTGCTGCAAGTGCCTTTAGCGGCGCACAGTAGACACCACTCTTGGCCTTCACCAACGCCTCCAAAGCGGCATGGGTCTTTCCACTATTTGTGGGGCCATAGTGAAAAACAAATCGACGTCGCATAAAGCGGGCCTTTGGGTACCAATCCCATGGTTCATGCATTGTCACCTTCTCTGGGGCTTTTCGGGCAACGTACCATCTTTCGAATTGGGGTAAAACGACAGCAATGCGGCCAAGAATACCAGGAGCTCCTGACAACTTCCCGAGCCAGGCAGACCCTTCCAGCAGGGAAGCATCTCTGGCAAACTCGCCCAAGTGACGCAGAGCATTTTCTACCGATGACTCGTGGATGAGTTGGCGCAACTGCTCCCGGGCGGAACTGCTACGATAAATGTGCTCGCAGGTCAGCTGCAACAGTTCCCGTTGACTCTGAGAACCACAAGCCCGTCGCTGCCGCAGTGTTGCGGGGAGTGCCACCAAAACCCTCCGCATGATTTCTGGGAACCCCAGCGCCTCCGCAGACGACGCACCCGCCTGTCTCACCGGCCCCGTCCAACGTCACTCTTACTTCACGCTGGGGCTGCGCAGTGCAGACGCACACACGCACACGGAAGGAAGCCACGCCGGAGCGAGTCCGAGAACAGCACCAATAAGAATAGACAAAACAAAAAAAAAGGGGGGGGGAACAGGGTAGATTCAGAGTGTAGCCAACAAAGAAATAAAGAGCATAATCAACAAGGGGAAAACGCAATTACTCCATCTCATCCCAACACTTCATGGCCTTGGGGAACTCCAATAGTGGGATTGACGGCGTTTAACGGAGGGAGCTCGCGAGAGACATTTCGCCCTTTTCCAGGCGTGCCAGAACATCCCTCCTTTGTGAGTTAAAATATATCCTTCTTCCTCTTGCTTTCTCTCTCCCTCCCTCCTTCCTGTTCCTCATTCCCTCTCACTTCCTTTTTTTTTCACGTGTTTGTCTGTGCTGCTTCGTCCCTTATTTTTAAAGTAGTAATAAAACTGTCGAGCCGTGCGCCGCACACCCTACCGCAGCCAAGCCCCACCCATCTACTTCACCTCCTCGCAGCTTTGCCACCACACACGACCGTGAGGACAACAATTATATCTCAGCTGGGGTCCCGTGATTTATCTAACCGTGCAACCCGACAACGTTCGCGCTGCCGCGGCATACCCCTGCATGTTTGTCTCTCTTCGGAGTCCCATTCTACCGGACGTGTGCACAGAAGCTGTGAGATATAAAGGGAAAAGAGTCAAACTGGGCGAGCCGCTCTAATTCTCTTCTTCATTTTCGCAATTTGAACGGTAGGCTGCCTCCATCCCTTCATCCGCCTCCCCAAAAAGAAAGTCCTTCTCGTGCTCCCGCAACAGCTCCACACTGCGACGCAGGTCAATGAAAAGAGAGTAAACCTTCTTGATATCGTGAATTGACACCGTCGAGGCCCTCCGTTTTTGGGTGACCAAATTGGCCGTTGTAATGAGCTGAAGGACATAGCGCAAAGATGTACTCTTACCAAGCATGGTAAGCAGTGCTATGGCGTCCTCATCCATTTCCACGTCTTCTTCTTCACAGCGAATGCGAATAATCTTGCTAAGCTCAGCCTCAGAATACGGCTTGGTCGTGATAATTACCATACGGTCGAGCAGGTCAATGGGAATGCCATGTGGCGCCTTGTACTGCGTTCCACGGATGCGTGAAATGCCACGATTGGAGGCCATAATTACAACCGGCGCAAGCGGACTCTCCAACGCACGATTCAGCCATGAAAAACACTCAATGTCCAGCATATGAACTTCATCAATAAATAAGACGCCAGGTACAATTTCGCCTTTGCCCTCCTCACGCCATTCAGCCACACGTTGATCAATCTGTTCACGCACCTCATGCTTAATCTCACCCGTATCACCAGCAAACAAGGCAAGGAATCCTTGTTGCCTTGAATTGATGACATCCACTTCATGAAGCGTCACTGTATGTACCACCTCCTTTCGCTTTGACAACTCTCCTTCTGGGGTCTGAACAAATCGTGTGTTAGACGACATGGCATCATAATCCTTGCTGCGCACAAAACTTCGACCCAGCTTATTAATTCGTCCCGTCGCTTTATCAATGGTTATAACATCCCCGACCTGGATCTTTTCCTTCTGAAGACTCTCAATCATCTTAACCCCAAGGTCAAACGTTGATTCCATGTCGGAGGTCTTAAGTACCAACTGGCCTGTGCGCCCCTTCGCTTCGGCAGGATTCGTAGAGGGTCGCTCAATGGATATCTCAACAACTTCACCCTCTATGATTTCCGTCTCCTCCTTGATGCGAACGCCGATGCTTCGGCGAAACGCCTGCGTGAGAGCCTCCGTCTTTGACATCTCAAGCGAAAAAATCTCACTGCCAGCAATCATGGTAAACGGGGTCTCGGGACCAAGTGCTTGTGCCATTCCCATTGCGATCGCCGTCTTGCCTGTCCCAGGGCCACCGGCAAGAAGCACACAACGGCCCGCAATCTTTCCCTCCCTGATCATCTGTACCACCACACCAGCGGCGCGGCGCCCTTCCACCTGCCCCACCATTCCCTGACTGCTCACGCGCGCCTCAAGGGCGTCGTCAAGGCCCAGGCCACGGATGTGGGAATGCGCCCCAATGCGCTCAACACGTGTGAGGTCACGCGCCTCCTCCGTGCGGATTTTTGCCTCCGTCATTGCTTTGCTCGATGGAAAAATATACGGAAGAAAACACCTTCTTCACCTACTTCCCTCCTTTCTAAACCCGCAGGGTGAAAAGCGATCCGAGAAACAAAAAGCAAAACAAAAAAAACGAGTCAGAAAGTCATATAAGAAAAAAGCAAATGAGTGGCGTTTCTCTGTCTCTCTCTCTCTCCCTGTGTGTGTGTACGTATGTATGTGTGTGTGTTGGAGCCAACGTGATCAGTTACTTTGTTCATTTTAGTCTCGCCCCTCAGATACAACGGTAAACCACAATAGGGATAAAAAAGAAAAGGGAATAAATGATGTCAGCCGCTGTCAAGTCTTTAAATTGTCCAGTGGAGTGAAGTTATTAGGAATCCACTGCAGCGGCTCGGCCATCCGACTCCTCCAACCCGTAATCGGTAACGTTGTCAATGAAATTGAAATAGGTAAATACATCCCCGCCTTTTTCTTTCTTTCTTTTTCCCTTCAATTTCCTACCTTTTAAGGCGAGCCCCTAAAGTTTGGAGGCGGCGATCGCCTTCTCCGAGAGCTCAGTAAACTTCTTCATGGCCTCCTCCTTGCTCAGCTTCTCGCAGCCCTTGTAGGCTTTCCATTTAGCATAGGCAACTGGATTCATGCGAGAAGGTTGAGGTCGTTTATTTGGACCATGCATGGCCTGGTTCCACAACCCGTACAGCTCAAGCTTTCTCGAAATGGACATGGGCGGGCGCGTCGCTTTCGTCTCCACAACCTTCGCCATCCGTCGAAAGCGCTCCTCAAGTGACTCACTGGCCATAGCTTACTCTATTAAACTTCACCCCATGTGGGTCAAAGCAGAGGCGGCAAATGCGTAAACATATATGCATTACGTATGCATCGTAAGTGAGCATCGCAACAAGCACAGTGGCTATTTCACCATCCGCCCTTCAGGCAAGGAGAAGATATCAGGGATGAGGTCAAACTCGCAGATATACACGTGCAAACATGCGCAGTATCTCTTTCGCCTTCTCTCTTTCTCTCTCTCGCACACACAGGCGATACCTCAACAATAAATATATATGGCCTCCGCGGAGTGCAGTTCTAGGCACACTACACCGTGCGCACCACAAAGCGTCCCGCTAATGTGACGTACTTGACGCCCTTGTACGGCTTTCCTATCTCGTTCAACACCTGAACACTATCCACACGGATAGGGCTCAAAAGATGGTTTGGGATACTAAACTCAACCACGGCGGCATCACCTGTGAATGCGACCACCCCCTCCTTTCCCTTTTCTATTGCAAAGGTGAATTCGCCGCTCAATGAACTAGTCCCACGGCTAAGCGTCCCAACGTTCCATGATAAAATGCCTCGGGGTCTGGAAAAGCTTGTGGTCCCCTGCGTGCTACTATGCACCTGCACCGACTCCGTTTGGGGAGGGAGCGGAAGATGGACGACAACCCTGTGAATTCCGTAATCCCTGCTTTTCAGTGTGAGACCCCCGCCACGAATCCCCACCACGCAGTTAAAACGGCCGCCTGATTTGTCAAACGTAACTTGTGGAGTCACGTAGAAAGGGGCCTGCGCATTATGAAGTGGCTTGCAGAGATACTCGAGAAGCGCAGATTTTCCATCGGGGGGAACAAAACTAATGACACGATCCGCCTCATACCGGTGTCGACGGACACATCGATGAAAGGCAACATCATCGACGAAGTCCATGTTTGCCATGCGGACGACAACGTCAGGCATCCCACTTAAGCGACAGTTAATGTTCACAGCCCCACGCACCACAGCATGCAGGAGATTCCCTTCGCAGTCAACTATGCAGTCCAGCTTCTCCACCACGTCGAAGAAAATCTCATTGGAGGTGTGCCTCGTCATAGGATCCCGCCAAGGGACAGAGCGCACCCCCAAATGACGACGCCGTACCTTCGCCGGGGCGTCCAAGACGGTCCGAAACTTGTTCTCTAGCGTCGGTGGCATGACTAACTCCTCCAGGACGTGCATCTCTGTTGTCAGAGGATAGCCATTGTCAATAAGCTCCTCCAAGAGCTGATAGACCACAGAAAAGTTCTCGCGGAGTGTATTTTCGGAGAAAACCTTAAGGTACTCCTGTATCACCCCCGCAATCAGGGAGAGAATTTCAATGACAAGCAGCGGAAACCCCTCGCTTGTCACAATCGCCAAGAGGAGCACATCGTTGCGGCGAATTTGCACAAAGGCAAAGCGGCTGTAGGGCGTCACCGCGGGGGCCTCCTCCACAGAGCGAAGTGGCAGAATACACGTCGTCCAGAAGTCTTCAAGGATGGTGCGCGGCAGCTTCTCGCGAAACTGCTTCTCAATGATAACCTCGCCGTGGTAATTCAAGAAGAATAAGCTTGAGATCATGTTGGTCTTCCCTCCCCACGCCACGTACCTCCGTTTCCCTTCCTTCTCCGCTCACGGGCGACCAAACAGAAGCTACCACCCCCTCGTCAACACAAACAGCGGGCTATATCGCACAGGAACACACAAAAAAACGCGAAGAAAACGCACGCTTAAGAACAAAAAAAAACGCAAAAGAAAAAGACAAACAAATAAATGCTAGGCCGCATTGGCAAGAGGAAAAAGGCAGAGCGACAAAAAGAGAAAAGAGAAAAGCCGAAGTAACTATGCAAGACAGAAACCAAAATAAAACACAGAAGCAGAGACCAGCAAGACACGCACAAAAAAAAAAGTGAATACAAGTTGAGAGGAAGGAGAAACGGAACGTCCGCCCCTCCAAAACCCCTTCAAGATCCAACACCACCACAAAAATAATTACGACTTATGAGTCCAAACTCCCAAAAGGAAAATGTCTTCTGAGTGAAGCCGCAACAAAAAAGAATAGAAAAAAAAAAGAAAAACAAAAAGCAGAACACATCGTCCAAGAGGACCTCACACAACACATAGAAACAGCACCATGAATAATTTTATTCTCTTCTTTTTTCAGTGAATTGTTCCTCTTCTTTGCTTGTTTTTTGTCCTTTTTTCCGTGCCATCTGCGTTCTGTTTGTCCAAGACGCTGGTCATTCAAACAATTATGCATTTTAATCATGCTGTTCTTCTCGCTCTCTATTTTTATCTCTGTCTTTGTGTGCTTATCTCCTCTTCACCTCTCCCTCTCCTACAAAAAGTTAATACTAAGACGACTTCTTAGGCCGTCCCACCACGCGCTGATCCACCGCGGCCATTGCCGCCACGTCCACCGCGGGGGGCGCCGGTGTTGCTGCTGCCGCCGCCACCGCGCTGTCCCCCACGCGAGGAGCCGCGGCCGCGGCCGCCGCCCCCGTTGCCTCGGTCACCGCCACGGCCCCCACGGTCGCTGCGCTCACCGCGCTCACCACGATTGTGGTTTCCACCAGCAGCCTCGCCGGCCTCAGCCTCCTCCTGCTCCTTCACCTCCGACTCCGGCAGAGGCGGCTGGTAGCCAACGTGGTTCTTGTCGAGGGGCTTGAGGGAGAGCGTGACGAGGATGGTTGACACCTTGCGCTCCACCTCCATGTTTTCCTTCTTTCCGTCAACCGCCTCGTACTCGTCGTGGATGACCTCCGACGAGATGTCGGTCGTCTGGTGCAGGCCGACCACACGACGCTTCACAATCTCCGCAATGTTCACCG
>NW_021704331.1:8422-25289 GCF_003719485.1 Trypanosoma conorhini | reverse complement strand
TTCCTATCGCTCGCATCTACACCCCCTCCCCACGCAATAGCAGGAAGAACGCTGCACTCGAAGCAGAGCAAAGTATAAATAGCATTAATACACATACATTATATATATATATATAAATATATTGATGTATGCCCATCTCCTACGCCTTTGTTTCCAACGCCGCTCTCGCTCGCGGTCGGTTACCATTTATCGGCGTTATCATAACGCCAGAGGTTGACCTTCCCGTCCCCACCGCTGGTGGCCATCATCCGCGTCTCCGCATGGTAGCTCGCACGAAAGACGTATCCGATGTGCGCCTTTGCCCGCCACACAGGTTCCCCGGTGCCCGCGTCCGTGAGGCGCACGGTCCCGTCCCGCGCGCATGTCAAGATGCCTCTGTTATGCGGCAGATACTCCGCGTAGTGCACCGGCTGCATGTGGTGGCAAATCTTCAGCAGGGGCTCGCTGGGCCGTCGCAGGTCCCATATATTCAGTATTCTGTCGATGCCGCTCGAGGCAAACTGCTGCTCATCGCCGCGAAACGCGCAAGTCCAGATGGTTTTTCTGTGTCCTAGAAACCTCGCCGTGACGGAGTCGTTGCCAACCCGGAAGTCGTGCGCGCAGACAACGTGATCGTCGCCGCCGGAGAGCGCGAGCCAGTCGGAGAGCTTCGACGTCGTTAGCGCAAAGATGGGCGCGGTGTGACACTCGCTATCCAGCACGCAGGTGGCCGTTTGGACATCCCAGCAGCGCACCGTTTTGTCCATGGCGCCCGTCACGAGCCGCTGCTCCCCCGCGAGGAAGCCAACGCCGTATATTTTCTGGGTGTGCCCCTTAAACGACAACGCCGCCTCGGGGGAGTTTGTGTCAAAGAGCCAGGCAACGTTTTTGTTCCCGGCGCACGCCATGCGGTTGCCGTCGGCGGAGTACGCGGCCGCCAAGACGGTGCTGGATTGGATGCCGTACTGCGTCAGGACCACCGCCGTTTCTACGTCCCAGCGCAGCAGCTCCTCCCGCGTCCCGGTGAGCAGCTCGCGACCGGAGGGGGAGAAGACGATGGTGAAGGGGGTGTTGGAATGCGTCACCACCGAGCGCAGCAGGCGTGGCAGCCTTGCGGCGTCGGCGCCGGCGTCCTCGCCGTCGCCTGCGTCAGCCTCGCCGCCCGGACCGGCACCGTCGCCGCGCTCGCCGTCTACCTCGCCGCCCGCGCCCTCCAGCGCCTCCTCAAGAAAGGGGTCAGCGGCCACGTGGCGCTTTTCTCGCACCGTGGAATCTCCGCACTTCTCCACCGCCACCCGCTTCACCTTGCGCGGACGCCCGCTGCTGCCCGACGCCAGCTGCACCATTGCGCCGAGGTCTACCGTGCACACCCGCCTCATCTTCGTGAGAATGATACACTCACGCTGCCCGCTACTCCACGCCGCGTCCAGCCGTTCAGAGACCTCCGCCGGGTAGGCCTCCCACTCCCCCGGGCGGTCGAGGTCCTCCAGAAACCACGCGTACTGGTCGTCATCGTCCGCCGCCGGCGGCGGCGGCGGGGGCAGCGCGGAAAGTATGCGCGGCGTCATGATGGCGCGGCCAAAGTTGGCGTGAAGTGGCCTCTTCGTGTAGTCCGTCACTTCTAATCGCGATACTTCGCTCTTCGCCTTTGCCTCGTTGCGTCCTTTGCCGTATCCCGTGCTACCACCCGAACCCATCTTGCCCACCACCGCAGCACGTTACGCTTGTTGCGCGGTTGCTTTTCTTCTTCTTTTGTTTCGTTTCGACTTTTGCTAGTCCCCCCTCCCCCCCTCCCCCCACACGCACACACCCGCTTCTTCGCTATGCCCGCCCGTGACGATTGAGATGCAGGCGGCCACGCCTTGTCCGCCCCGTTCCTCGACTTCCCGCACGCACGCGCCATAATTCGCGTGAAGAGGCGCCAAACATCAAAGCGTAACAGGCAGAAGAAGGAAGAAACAAGGAAGCAAGTAGGCAGCATAAGTCAGTCAATAACTTTCCCCCACCCACCCAACAGCGAAGGGGGGTGGAGGCAGGAAGAGGAAGAGTATGATTTCATACGAAGAGAAGACACACACGTGTGCCTCCGTCGGTGCGGGTAGAGAGACACTCAGGTGAGGGGGCGCCGATGGACACCGCAGCAATCCCATCAGCCCCATGTTCGCTCGCTGATGCACGAGAGTCCTACCTGAAACTATTCCGGGTTTTGCTCATTCACGTTAATTTCCTATTTGTTTTTGTTATTCTTCTTTTTTGTTCTCCTTCCTCTTATTCCTCTCCGCTCACTCGCTTCCCACGCAACCCATCCGCTTCTCGGGGACCTACAATTCACTTTAACCGACATTTGCCCCCCTCTCTCCCCCCTTTTCTTTTTATGCTTTTGCTTTTTTGCTTCGTCGCCATCGCTTCCTCGCTGCTGTGGTTTACGGATCAAAACGGCTTCACGGGAAGGGCCAGTGCGGCCGCCTGCGGCAGCTCCTCAAGCCGCATCGTCTCCGCCACAAGCACAACATCAACGCCGAGGCACTCCGCAGCTGTCGCCGCGTCAGCGTGCTGCTGCACCTCCAAGAGCCGAATGGCCTCCGCCGTGGCGTGCAGCGGGAGCGTAAGCCAGCCGCTGTGGCGAAAGATGCTTTGCGCCCCCTCCACCCGCTGCTCCCCGCTTACGACCCGCTGCCGTGCGTGGGTGCAGCCCTCAATGATGGGCCCCCACCGCGTCATGGGCACCGTGCGGTCCACCTGCGGTCCATACACAACGAACGAGGACTGCTGCGGGCTTGTGGGATGCCCAGCCAAAAAGGTGTTCGCGTACATGCACGCCGCCGCAAACGTAAACT
Source organism: Trypanosoma conorhini (assembly GCF_003719485.1). Classification (NCBI taxonomy): domain Eukaryota; phylum Euglenozoa; class Kinetoplastea; order Trypanosomatida; family Trypanosomatidae; genus Trypanosoma; species Trypanosoma conorhini. The sequence goes on along the minus strand of NW_021704331.1, from coordinate 22,473 downwards.
CATCTGGGCAGAAGATGCGCCGCATATGTCGAAACGGCGAAAGTGCAAGCTTATGCTCCACCGCGAGAAAAACTACGGCGGCATCTCCCACTTGAGAGGCAGAGGCTGCAGCAAGGTGTTTGCCTCCGCCGTTTTCAGGCGCCAACACGTACAACGTGCGGTTATGCCACGTGGTACGGATACGTATCCCATCCACGAGTTGTTGCCTGTACCCACGCAACACTTCACCCTCAAATGTCTGGGAAAATGAGGAGACGACGGTGCACGGGTGCGAGGGCTCCGCAGAGGCCGGGCTCGGACTCTGCTCCAACGGGTCCTTTATGGACGGCCCTTGGGGTCGACTGTTAATCATAAAAGCTTTGGCGCCCTGGTCGTCCATGGGGACCACCGGGGCCTGCCACGCACTCGTCGTAGATGCCATGGGACTCGTGCCGCGCGAATTGACATGAGCGGCCTGCCCTCCTGTAGGCGGCTCTGCCCGCACCGTCGCCGCCACAGAGAAAGGAAGTGGCGCAAAGGCCTCTGAAGACGCACACGGCTCAGGGCAGGAAAGAACAAACATGCACTTCTTTGCACACGGCCAGCAGTCGGAGCGCACTCTCGTTTTCCCCTCAAGGTGCTTCCCTGAGAGCCCCTTTGTCTTTTTGCACACAGAGCAGCGCCAGACCGGCGCGCTGCTGCTGCTCGTTGCACCCCCTGAGGCTGCGTTGTCGGTGACCGTAGGCACGGCGGCCCCCGGTGCCGAAGTGAAGGTGAACGGTGGCGACTGACGTTGCCGGTCCGCGACGGGGACGGAGTGCATGACGATGGGAGAGTTTTCCCTTGCCTGCGAGGACACGTTGTTTCGCGTGGCCGCCTCAACCCCCGGCTGTTTCCCGGCCGCCAACGACGCATCCACGGCAGTGGCAAATGGGTTGCTGCTCGCCGCTGTGCCCCTCCACGTCTGCGGGGCGCTGGCGAACGGGGACTTTGCCAGGAGAGCGGCCGCCGCAGCGAAGGGGTTCGACGCCGCTCCCGCTGTGGCCGCCGTTGCCGTCGCCAGGGGCTTCTCCGGGGAGGTGGACAAGGCCGGGTTGAAAAGGAACGGCGCCGTCACCACCTGCGCCGCGCCTCGCGACTCGGCGGGGGACTCCCGCACAAACGTGCACTTCTTTGCACACGGCCAGCAGTCGGAGCGCACTCTCGTTTTCCCCTCAAGGTGCTTCCCTGAGAGCCCCTTTGTCTTTTTGCACACAGAGCAGCGCCAGATGTCCATCTCCTGCGTCCCGCCGCCCGCCTCGCTTTCTCGCCTTGTATGACTTCAGAGAGAAAGAGAGAAAGAAAGCGAAAGCAACACTCGCCCACAGGCTCTTGCGCAACTTGTCCCCCTCTCTTTCTCCCGCCCCCCACCACAGCCTCCTTCCGTTTTTAATAATAATAATTATTAGTTTCTTTTCTCTTTTTGCAACCTCCGTTTCCGAAGGGACTTTTCCCTTCGCTCCAGTACAGGCCGGAGGCGAGGAGAGGAGGGAACAGCAGACGGACACTTCATCGCGGCTCTCCCTGCTCCGCTCGCTCAAACTCACAGCCGGCAGGCACCGCCTCCACGGGTGGGGCGGCGGGGTCCCCCACCTCCAACTCCCCCAGCCACCGCTGCGCCGTGTCGGTGCCGGTGCGGCAGAAAACCTCGTCCACGCGTGGAATGACGTCGTCGCGGAGGAGCCGCGTCCACGCCGCCACGCTCTGCCCCTCCAGCGCCCCGCCGCCCTCTGCCGGAAAGCTCGCCTGCGCGCCTTCCGCCTCACGTGCGGCCGCATCGTCCACGTCCGGCGCGCGTCCCTCGCTGGACCTCGCGGCAAGGAGGCAGAGCAGAATGTGCCGGACGGCAAGAGCCGCCGTCGCCGGGTCGTCGTGCTGGCAGGCGGACTGCACCACCACACAACACGTGGAGAGGCGGAGCGACGAGCGCCATCGGTGCGGGGGAGTCGACTGGTCGTCCACGGGACCGCCGCCGCCGTGCCACCTCCTTTCATCCCTGCGCTGCACCTCGCAGAACACGCGCCGCAGGACGTCGTGTCGGCGCCACGCATGCAGGCACTCAATGCAGAGGTCCGCGGAAGGCCAACGCCAGTCCTGCTCTCCGTAGACCTGCGTGAGGGTTGAGATAACATCTGAAGGCTGCGGCGGCGCCGGCGCAGGGGACTCGCACTCGGCGCAAAGAGAGTGAAAGACGCCGTTGCGGGCGGCTCGAAACACCATGCAAAACGCCTGTTGCCTCGCGTGCTGGCGTTCGCGGTGTCGACGTCGCGGCGACCAGCGCCGTGCGTCCGGCAGGTGCAGAAGTACACGCTGCAGGCTTCGCAGCGCGGCCCGCGTGCACTCCACCCATGCCTCCACGGCACAACGACGGCTCTCCTTCGCGCCGCCCGCTGTGATCGCCTGCCGCCGCAACGACGCCAATCCCTGCAGAACGTGATCAACCAGCCACACCGAAGCAAAACACGGCGCCGCCGAGGGGCCTGAAGGCGTGACGCCGTCCGACGGCTCAGCCAAAACGCGCGCCACCGCCTCGGCGTCGGCGGCATCGCCGCCCAGGAGGCCCGTCACCGCCTGAAGCGTCTGCAGAAAAAACGACGGTGTCACTGTGCCATGCGAGATCGCCGGCCCATCATCGTGGTGGGCGCTGCAAAGAAACGGCTGCAACTCCGCCAGCGGAAGCCGCATGCCCACGGCGATGAAGCGGCAAAAGGCCTCCCGCTTCACTGCATGCGCGGCGTGTCTGTTGCGCAGCACGCAGCAGCACACATCGCGGGCAACCGCCACAGTGTCTGTGCCGCGCTGCAGGCGACTCCAGAGCGCATCCTCCACCGCCCGCACATTGTGTCGTGCGCTGCTCTCCTCCCCTCCTGCGTCGCTCCACGCGACCAGGCGGCGCAGCACCTCGAGCGACAGCAGCAGTCCAGCGGGATGCAGCATCTCACCGTCCTCGGCGGCGTCCAGCAGTAACACTCGGAGAGCCTCCTTATGGAGCGCCAGCGACGCCGCCGGCCCCGCTTCTGCCTCCGCTGCCTTCAGTAACAGAAACCGTGCGTACGGCACGTGCCAACCGGTAACTGGCGCCCCTGCCGCCACGGGAGCAGAGGATCGCAGCGTCTGGTACACCGCACGGCCAACAAGCAGCGGCGCACCATGCCGCACGCAACACCGCAGCAAACTCACGGCAGAAGCTGGTGGGTGTGCGGACGGTGTCTCCGCGCCGGCCCCGCTTTGGGCTGGGGGTGGGTGGAGGAACAGGCGAAGCGCCACGCACCACGGCGTTGATGCCGCCCGCGGAGTCACGCCGTCCTCTGCGGTTCCTCTTCCCGCCCGTGCCATGGCGCACAGGAGCAGCTGCACCGCCTCCGACCACTCCGCCGCGGAGCTGGCCACGGGCCTTTCGGCGTCGCACATCGCCTCGCAGCCTGCAATTATCTGCTGCAGCGACGGGGCCCGTTGCCGGGGCCCCGCGGCGGCGGCGGCGGCCCCCTCCTCCTCGAGCACCGCAGCAGGCGCGTCGCTCGCTCCTGGGGCGTCTCGAAGAAAACGGCGCCGCAGCTGTTGCAGCAGCGCGTGCGGAGCGGCATCTAGCGCTGCCGCGGTGGCGCGGCCGTCGGTAGAGACGCAGCGGCGGTGCGGAATGCCTGCGGGGTGGGCGCCGGCGCGCGTCGATGGCGTGCGTCGGAGGCAAAAGGGTGCAGCAGCGGCAACGGAGGCAGTCACCACGCGGCGGCCACCGCCACACCGCATTGCCTCCCCAGCCGAGCAACTCCGCGTGCAGCGACCGCAAACGTTGACGCCACACAGAGAGAAATAGAGAGAGAGAGAGAGAGAGAAGAAAAAAATGTACCCTGCCCCTTTTTGGTGTAACTCTCGCCTTTTGTGCCTTCCCCACCCACGCTGAATAGCCCGGCGGAGACAGCAAAGCAAACAAAAGGTATTTATATATAAAGCAGACTGCGAGTCACGGGAAACCACAAGAAATTCACGTCTTCCCACGGCGAAAGATGATGCAGCAGTTACCAGTTTTAATTCTTTTTGCTTTTTTTTAATTTCTTTTTACGCAGACGCCGCTAGACACATGTGTACGCCCAATTCCCTTTAAGTAGGGCAGAAAAATCTGCAGTGTGGCTCGACTTCACTCTTCTTTTCCTCCTCCCTTTCTCTCTCTCTCTCTCATTCATTCATTCGTTTGTCTTTTTGTGTCGTTTTGTGTTGCGGAGCCCGTTGAGTTTCAGTTCACCTCTCTTTTTTCTCCCCCCTTTTTTTCTTTTCTATTTTATTTTCCTTTTTCCTCGGTTCTCCCGCCTCCTGCATTAACGTGGGCTGAAGTAAATAAATAAATCAGGGAGGAGGCACACACCGTGCGCTTGCCGGGGTCACGCCGCGGCTGCGGCGCCGTTCGCGCGTTTGCTCTGCAGGTCGTAGTTGTACACCCGCGAGATGTTGATCTGCAGGTTCGTCATCTGCTCCTGCACCCACGCGAGGTCCTCCTTCGTGTGCTGCAGGTTCGTCTCCGCGTTGGCGAGGTTCTTCGCCAACAGCTGCGCGGCCTCGTCGAAGGTGTACTCCACCATCACCTTCGCCCCCATCCAGAGATGCACCGTCTCCTGCGGCACCACCTCCGCCTCGCCAAAGACGGCGTCGGTGAGGCAGTAGTAGGAGCGCACGGCCCCCTGCTCCTCCTGCAGCCGCTTCTTGAGGAAGCTCAGCGCGTGCAGGGTCTTCTTGATGGTGGGGATCTTGTAGTCTAGGTTCGCCATGCTGCTCACGAGGCGCTTCTCCATGTGCTCGTACTTGGAGGACTCGAGGAGGAGGTTGCTGATGAGGGTGTCGGCGCCGCCGCCGTTCTTCACAAACGCGGCCATGTCGCTGATGTACTCCACCCGCGGGATGCCGCGGGCGTTTGCGTAGTCCTCCGCGAACGCGTACTGCTCCGCCGTCGTCATCGCCCCGTCGCCTCGCCTCGCTGTTTCCCCCTCCCGTTGATCCCTAGCGGCCTCCGTGCAGCCTGGCGTCACCCACCTCTACTGCCGCAGGGAAGTCGCGCGGGCGCCGGTGAAAGGCATGTGCGTGTGCGACGCAAATGACAGAGCGAAAGAGAAAGAAAGAAAGAAAAAAAAGAAGATAACTCACATGCGGAAAGAGAAGGGAAGTAATCATCGCCGCACAGGCGGCGTATGCCTGTGGAGGGAAGCGGCGTCACAGACCGCAGAGCTCCAAGCAAAAATCGAGCAGCGGCAGCAAGAGGGAAATACAAGAGGCTGAGCGCGCCCTTCACTCCCTCCCTCTCTCTTACACACACACACACACACGTCGTTCCTGAAGTCTGCAGAGGAGAGACGTAAGAATAACACGCCACGCAAGTTTTGCATCACTCGCCCGCAGTTTCCGGGAGCTGCACTTCCAGGAGCAAAAACGGCCGAACCTCCTCGCGAAACTGCGTGCTCTGCAGCCAAGCGGCGTCAGGCGGGGCAAAGAAAAGCACCAGCCGGCCTTCGTAGGCCTCCTGCAGAATCTCAATCGCGCCGCGGTGCACGTCCAGTGCCCCCTTCCCATGCTTCACAAAGTACCCCTTCTTCTTCGCGTAGCTCTCACAGAGCTCGTACGGCGACCACGCCTCCGCCTCATCGGCCCCCTCTACCTTGCGCAGGCCGTAGAGTCGTTCCAGTTGCAGATGCGACGCCAAAAAGGCCACACCACTCTGCGGGTCCCGCGTCTGGGCAATCTGGTGCGTGCCAACGACGGCCTGGAGCGGCCGCGGGACACCAAAGACAGGGAGGGCGAGACCGGGGGAATCAATCAGCACGACGCGCTCGGATGGAATGGGGATTGTCTGCAGGTGTTTTGTGTGCCCCGGCGTGGCGGAGACAGACACCACCTTTGTGCCACGGATGCAGTTGAGCAGGCTCGACTTCCCCACATTTGGGTGACCCACGACGCCAATGTGCAGCGTCGCCGCTTCCCCGCCAACACCGCCGCACAGGTCAGATGATTTGGCCTCACCCAACTCGCGACACCGCTGCAGCAGCGCGGAGATCATGTCCGAGACAATCTGAAGCTCCTTGTGTCCACGCCTATCGTGTTGTAGCTCCCGCTCCGCCTTATGCATGCCTTTGAAGTTGTCTGTCACCGCGTACGCAGACTCCCCCTCACCACTCGCTCCGTCGCGAGGACTGTCGTTGCCCGCTCCCTCCTCGTGGGAAGAGCCGCCACTTCCCTCCGCATCGTCGTCGTCGTCGTTGTTGTTGTTGCCCCCTGTGGGTGTCTCTGCCACCTGCAGCTTCCCTGTGCGGAGCTGCTCGTACAACTTTGTGCGTCGCTTCTGCTTCTTGCGCCGCTTCGCCGCGTTACCGGCCTCCTCCGCACCAAAGGCCGTTTCGGCTGCCGGGAGCGACGTAAAGGGGAGCAGCGGAATATCACACACCACACCGGTGGCCGCGGCTTCAGCGGCGTCCGCGGAGACCACGCCCGTCGCGTGGAAGTAGCGGGGCAGGAACTGCATCCAGCCGTCGAGGATGGGCCTCGGCACAAGGTCTGCCTTGTTGAGCAGCACAAGCGCGGGTTTTCTGCTCTGTCGCACAATGTACCGCAGGAGCGAGAGCGGCAGGTGCAGAATCGGGTAACGGATGTCGCAGACAATCACAACCACGTCGCTCTGCTCCACGGTGCGCCACAGCTGCCGCCAGACGTCAAGGTTGCGCTCGTGCGAGCTTAACTGCAGCGTCCGCAGGGGCGCCGGAAGCGGGTAGTTGTCCACCGCATGCAGATACGCCTGAAACCGCGCCTCCTCGCTTGCCTCGAGGGCGGCGTTGTCAGGAGGGCCCTCTCCGCTCCTCCCCTCCTCGCAAGCGTCATCATTGTCAGTGCTGTTATTATTTTCCAACGCCGTCGCCGCCGCCGCAGTCAGTGTCCACCCACGCGTCGGAAGCTCCACAGAAAACGGCATCAGCGCGGCGTCGGTGTGCCCCGGCATGTCGAACCACGAGCCAAAGGGAATACCGTTATCGTCCATGAAGCGCCGCTGCGCCAGTGGCTCATAGGAGCGCTTTTTGCGTGCGGCAACCTCGTCGGCCGTCTCCTTTAGAAACACACTGCGAATTCCCTTACGGTCGGCGCCGTACTTGTACTCCACCTGCACGCCTCCATCGCCGTGTTCGTCTCGGCTGCCGCTTCTGTCGCCGTCATGGCCGTGCCTGTGGTCGCCGTCGGTGACGCGTCTACGTTGGCCGTCCCCGTGCTCCTCCGCAGCCTGCTGCTTGCGCTGTCGCCGCTCCTGCAGCTGCTTCTTCTTCTGTTTCCCGCTAAACGCCGGCATCCCGTGATGGACGCACAGCAGCTTCTCGCCCGTGCAGGCAACAAAACCAACTCCACACTCCCACACACAACAGGAGAAAAGGACGGGATGAGAGGAGCAGCGTACGCGCCAAGGGAGGGGCCAACAGGCATCGTTACACGCCTCTCTCTCTCTCGCTCTTTCTTTCATTTTCGCTCCTCTTGACGTGTTTTGCCATGGCAGTAGTCCGTCTGGGTCGGGTTTCCCTGCCAGATACATGCGCGTGCAGCCACTGTAAAAAAAAAAAGAACACTGATTTAAGCCAGACGTATAAGTATATAGTAGCTAACTCTCATTTACATTCTTCCCTCAGTCGGGGAAAGGAGTTCGTTCACTTAGCACTCTCGATTGCTTCCTCGGCCTGTTGCGTCTGCGAGGCTGCGGGGTGACGCCTCAGTTGGTCTTCAACTGCACCATGTCCTCAAAGGCAAGCAGGGCGTTCTTCAGCTCCTTCCCCATCATGTCCAGCGTGAGCGCGATGGCGTGTATGCCCTCCGTGTCAGGGACCGTGATGGGCGTGGCGAAGCTCGCGGAGAAGTGCACGGAGCCGTGCGAGGAGGACGCCGTGGAGGAATCACCGCCGCCGCCGCCACCGCCCGACCACACCGCGTCCACCGAGCCGGCGGGTCCTGGCGAAGCGGCAGCAGCAGCGCCGCCGCGACGCGAATGCAGCTCTGAAACCGCCTCCTCCCCGGGGCGACAAGTCGGCTCCGTGGAGGACGCCCGCTCGCCCGCTCGCCCGCCGCGCTGCCCCGCCTTTTCCCGGCCTCCCGCGGCACACAGTGGCTCGTTTGGCCGCTGGCGCCCAAGTGCCGGTGGTGGTGCCGCCTCCCCAGCGCCCCCGACTTGCCGAGAGCGAGGACGCCCCGCGGCGGGCGTCGCGTTGCCGGTCTCCTGCGCCTTCCCTGAGGGGTCACTTACGTTGGGCGGGGCTCCCCCCTCGCCGGAATGCCCCGCGCCTCTGCCTAAGTGTGGGTGCCGTGCCTCATTTTCACGCTGCCGCTGCCGCTGCCGCCGCACTGCCGCGGTGATGGTTGCCAGAATGGCGCGGTGCTTCCTGCGGGATGACTCACCCACAAGGACGCGGAACTCCACGAGGCAGCTGGTGAGCTCCGACGCCAGCGAGGAGGAGGGGTGCGTCACGTAGAAGCTCAGGAGATTCACAAAGCGCTGCAGGCTGTGCTGCACGTCTCTGGCGACGGGGTAGATGTAGTAAAACAGGCGACGCATCTCAGGCGTGAAGTACGCCTTGTCCCGCATCAGCTTCCAGCTACACACCATGTTGTACACGAGGTTCGAAATACGGTAAAGCGCAGTGTGAACCGCTTCGCAGGCCTTCTGTGGGTACACCACCGGCTTTATGCCGCGCTCGTCCGCCGCAAATGGCATGATACGCGCGGTCTGTGCCATCTCCTGCCGCAGGCTCCGCACCTTGTTGAAGAGGTTGGAGATGCGGGCGTCGGGCTCCGGTACCTTGATGAACGTCGACACGTAAACGCCCGCAGAAGCCACTTCGTTCTCGCCTCCGCCACGCGGCTCTTGCGCCCCCGGCTCCCGTCGGCTGCTGAGGAGCTGTGGTTCATTGTGCAGGGGCTCCCGGTAGAAGTCCACAGTGTCGTCCATAATCTCGGCAATAGTTTGCAGAACGTGCATGCGCTTCTTCATCAGAAGCCTCCCGGGGCTAACCGGGAACACGAGAACCAAAATCAGGCAGTACACCACCACCGCAAAGGTGTTTTGCTGAATGCGGCCGATGGCCACCTCGGCGGACGACGCGGCCCCGCCAGCCAAACTCGGTATCCCAATGAAGTTGGTGGACATGCAGACTGGCCCGTACTTCTCTCCCGTGCGGAAGAATGTCATGACGGCGGTAATGACGCAGAGACTTGCAATAAAGTCGATCGTCGTTTTGCACAGCGAGGCCGCAAAGAAGCCAACCACGGTGCCAAACAGCGTACCGCCCAGCCGCGCCACGGATCCCTGCAGCACCTGCACTGGATTTACCCCCGACAGAAACGCAGTGATGGTTGGCCCCGCCAAAGTGAGAAACTCCGTGTCCTTGGAGGAGAGGAACAGCATGGAAATCAGCATGGCCACGCTAACCTTCCCCGCCTCAATAAGGACCCGCAGCTCCGCCTCCCCGTGCCTCAGCACGAGTCGCTTCAAGAAATTTATCTCACCTAAAAAAGGGTGTGTGAGGAGGTCCCACAACCGCTTTGGCGAGAACCGCGTGAGGTTCGGCCCCTCCGTCCGCATCTTGCGGTGAAACTCGTCAAGCGCCGACCAGAAGTTCACCACCGAGAAGACGAAGAACGACATGAGGGGGACAAACTCTCCCATCGCCTTGGCCTGCCGCTTCTCGTAAAAGAGCTCCCGGCTTGCCACATTGAACTCATCCTGCAGATTCTTGAAGTTGCGTCCACAGGCCTCAAAGAGGGAGTTGAGCTCCAGCAGTTCGCGACGGCTCCGCGCCTCTGCGAGGCCGCCAAGTAGTTCCTCCACGGCACGTGAGATGCCCTCCATCGAGTGGGAGAGGCTGGCGCCAAACTGGATGCAGTGGCTGGAGCCATCGATGATGTGGGGATTGTCCTGCACAATGTCAATCAGCCGCGACATGGAGTGCAGGTTCAGGCGCAGCTGGTCGAGCAGCTCCGTCTTCTCCAGCCGCACCTTGCGCCGCTCAAAGCTGTCAAAGAAGAGGAACTCGTAGAAGGTCAACTTCTCCACCCCGCCTAGCTTGTCAAGCAGCACATCTATCGAGCGCGTGACGTGCCGGATGCGCACCATCCCCATGCTGCGCGACGTATTTGAAGCTGCCCAGAAACAGGTCAACAAACCTCGAAACGCCGTCGCCGCGTTCACGCAGATGCGGTGTGACGTGGATTGCGCCATGCGGGTCGCCAAAACGGGGTACGGCAGGAGGGTACTGGCCACCCCAAAGAGAACCCCAACCAGCCAATGCACGAGTATGTGCGAGGGAAACGACAGGGCGGTTTTGCCGTTCATTTGGCTCACCAGTGAGACATTAAAGAGCACCAGAGCAACACGCTGCGTCGTGTCCCGCGTGAAGCAGGCAATGAGGAAAAGTAGGACAAAGTAAACCACAATGAATGCGGCGTAGCTACGGTGCAACTCCACCGCGGCACACGCTGTGGCGAGTGGAAGCCAAATGCAAGCGGCCTTCAGGAACGCCACCGTGAAGCTCAAAGAACCCCCCACACAGACGTCGGCGGCAAGAACGACGGCCGGCAGAGTGAATGAGGAGGACATAAATTCCAATTTTTCCTTACCTACGGCAATAATAACAGCAGGGACAAGCATGCCTATAAACGTTACACGCGCTGAGAACTGAATGAGAAACCAAAAGTTTTTTGTGCCGAGAAAGTCAAAGTAGCTGCAACCAGGGTCACTAACGGGCTCACGAAGCTGCCATGGAATATCCAAGTCTGCTCGCAGCACACCACTCTTTGGTGCCTTTGCTTTGCCTTTTTTTCTCACTCCTCCGCCGCCGCCGCCCTTTTTGTTCTTGCTGCTGCTGCTCCCACCTCCCCCTCCCTGAAGGGCATCGGGTGGCTCGGTCAAGTTGTAGCGGGATTCGTACGGGATGCAGCCAAAGCTGTCCAGCCGCGTCGCCAAGGCATCAGCCATGCCGCAGTTCCCCTCCTCGTGGCCGTCGAGCACCTCCGTCTCACGCCACGAGGGAGATAAGGAGTGCGCCCGCGAGCGCAGTTCCCTGCGGGGAAAGTCGCCAAAGCGGCGATGGGAAGCCGAGCGATGGGCGGGGGAGTTTGGGCTGCGGGGATCTTCATACACGCGCGCCAGAAAGTCGTTGCCTCGCATGATTTACGCCACACCCCGCAGGACCGCGTAGGCGCGTGCCGATCGTACAGGAGAGAGAGAAATAATAATGGTAATAATAAATGCAATAATATTAACCGTCAGCCAGAGGAAAGAAATTCAAAACAACAACAAAAAATTTAGAGCTGACACGGCGCACTTATTTGGACAAAAACAAACAAACAACAACCTAAAGTATAATATAAGGATATATGCGTGGAGACTGGCTGCAAGGCTATAAATGCCAAACAACGGACCCTCCAGGAAGGGCAGTGTGTGTGGGTGTGTTTGTGTGTGCGTGTGGGGAGGGAAGTGCGTATTTGTGTGTTAAGCTACGGCGCGTAAGGGGGGTGTCAGAGAACTAGGCGGAGGCAGAGAGAGAGAGGGAAAGCGTGAAGGACGGAAATAATGCAGGACCACGGTGTACAAGAAGAATAAGAAACTAATTAATAAAGGGACAGGGTCAAGTTACACAGATTTTTGTAAAAGAAAAAAAATTTATTTCCTCTTCGCTTTTTGTTGCCTTCCTTCGCAGCAGTCGTATACGCACATGTGTTTTCGCGGCGTGCCCGCACTATGGGCAGGCAGGAATGCCTTGAAACTCATATCATTTCAGTGCTGGAGCCAAACACAGTCGCGATGCCCACAGCGGGTGGAGGGGGAAAAAAAGAGCGACACGGCGGCCGACCCACCGCCCGCAGCGCCACGCACCGCTTGGGCCTCAGTACAGCAGGGAGGAGAGCCGCGAACGGGCGTCCTGGCTCTTGCGGTCCGCATGATAGAGCTGCAAGACACCCAACAGACACGTCTTCAGCTGCCGCACGCGCCTTGCACTTTCTGTCTCCTCCTTTGCCTTTGCCTTTACCTCCCCTTCTTCTGCCGGCGAAGCCTGCCGCCGCGACTGCAGCAGGTTGGATTTCAGCAAGGCGAACATCGCCTCCACCTCGTCACTGGGAAATTGCTCTGCCACCACACGCGTGTCCACCACGTCGTCAATCCAGTGGAGCATGCGTGCGGCGTACGCACTTGCCGCCGCGTCGGCGCCTGCAGCCTCCTGCCCCTGCTCCTCCTCCCGCTGCTGCTGATGCCTCCGCTGCTGCAGCACAACTTCGCCACGCACAAGTAGGACCTCGCAAAGTGAAATGAGGCGTCGCACAGTGGGGTCAGCGAGAGCAGGGGAAAGGTCGCGTTGCATGGCGTTCAACGCAAAAACAATGTTCTCCGCCGCTATGTTGCCGATGCTTGCGTGAACCCGGGCCAAAAAGAGTGCCTCCAGCGCGGATAGCACGGCGAAGGCCATGTACTGCGAAGAGCGGTGATATCGCGTGTGAAGCTCGGTCTCACTGAGGCGTCGCACGTCCATTCCAAGTTCCTTGCGCAGCTCTTGTAGCTCGTCAAATGCCTTCTTTTTTGCTTGCTGAATTGTCTTTCGTAGGCCGTCAATTTGCTCGCTCTCCTCCGGGAGTCGAATGTGCTCTGGGCCAACGAGCGCGTCCATGATTCGGTTCTGCAAGTACTGCGTGGAGGCGCCGTGCAAAAGGTCGGCGGTGGCTGCGGCCGGCAAGGGATTTTGCCGCTCCGGCGCCCCGCCGCGCATCAAATCTACGTTCAGCTGTTGCTGATAGTGGTCGAGGAACTTGCGCAGAATGCCCTCCAGCCGCGACTCCACCACGTGACCTGTGACCTTGTCGATAATGGTGCCCTGCATGATGAAGTAGGTCACGGGCAGCTTGGCCCGCTCCACCGAGAAGGCGGAGGCAAGGTTCCTGTTTTCGTCGGCGTTAATTGTACACAGCTTTAGCCAAGCCTTCTGCGTCGGTGCACTCGCCTGCGTGTCGCCGTCGCCGCCAGTCTCGTTTCCAGTGCCCGAGACCTCCTTGTTGAGCCGATTCACAAGGCGTTCCGCGTGTGCCAGGTAGGCGTTGCAGCTGCTACTGTCCGGTCGGTGGTACACCAGGCAGATGGCTTGCTGCGACTGAATAACTTCGCTCTCAAACGAGGCGGCATCCGTCTTGTATGCGACACCACGACGCGGGGTTAAAAGACAGGCATGCGCCGTCATTCTTGGCAGTTGCCCACTGTTTCTCATGCAACTCCGCAGTTGCACCCCCACGCATGAAGACGCACGCATGGCACCGATATTGCCGGCGTGAATTCGACGCTCCAGTGCGAGAAGCCGGGGCGGTGGGGCTCGCAACATGCCCACACCACCCTTGCGCATGGACGATGGGTACACTATAGCTGCGGCGACTAACGTCTCTTGTGACGATGATCTCGGTGTGTGTGGGTGTGTGTGGCGGAGAGAGCGATGGATTTGGACGGAGAGAGAGAGGGAGAGAGAGAGAGAGAGCTTCTTTCATTTGTGTCCGGCACGCGGGCGGAGCTTCGATGGGCCGCTTGCGCCGGTCAAGTTGGTTTACGTGCCGTGCCGGGGCGTCGGGCGCGAACTCAGCCACCATTGCGAGGCCGCTCGTGCAGACGCCGTTAGTTTTCCCCTCTTGCGCCGCACGCAAAAAGGGGCAACTCCCCCCCCCCCCCGCCGCCTCTCCCTGTCGCTGCTGCTGTGAGGGTTGGGTGGGGAGAAAAGCCACAGTAAACCGAAGGAAACGGAAAAGGGCTCCTTCCGGCCGGAATCGAACCAGCGACCCTGTGATCACTGCCCATGGCTCTACAGTCACATGCTCTACCAATTGAGCTACAGAAGGTCGGCGCCGCCGTTCACTTTCCCCTTTGGGCCTCCCACCACTGTTTTATGCCGCCCTCTCTCACCCTCCTCCTCCTCCCTTCCCTTTGCTTTCAGGCCACCCACCCTTCCCTTGCCCGCGTGCGGGTGCGTGCGTGGCTCCGCCTTCCGGCCTAAGCT